>NC_069782.1:23365000-23480000 GCF_027406575.1 Nycticebus coucang
GAAGGAATTCACAATCTAGTGAAAGAAAAAAAGAAAGAAAATTAGAATGTGAATGTCCAAAGTGTAAAAACAGAGATACAAATAATTTAGAGCTCACAGAAGAGGGGTAATGATTATCAAGCTTCTAAATTGACCATGGAAGGGTTTTGTTGTTGTTGTTGTTATCTTTTAATTTCAGAATATTAGGGGACATATGTGTTTCATTGACATATGTGGGTTTTGCACAAAATGAATCAAGGTTATAAGCGTGTCCCCCACTCAGTGTGCACCACACCCAACAGGTATCAATTTACCCATCCCCTCCTCCACGTCTCCCCGCTTGATTTTCACCAAAATTAACTTTTATATATGTAAGTTTGATTGATCAGTTCCAACCCAGTATGGAGTACATTTGTTTGTTCTCCATTCCTGTGATATTTCACTTAGAAGAATGATCTCCAATGACCATGATTTTGAAAAGTCAACAAATGCGGCACTTGCAAAAATAGGGAAGTAGGGAATTTGCCTACAATATTTAGGTTGTAGGCGGCGCCTGTGGCTTAGTGGGTAGGACACCGGCCCACATACCAAGGGTGGCAGGTTCAAACCCAGCCCCGACCAAACTGAAACAAAAAAGTAGCCGGGCGTTGTGGCAAACACCTGTAGGCTGAGGCAAGAGAATCGCCTAAGCCCAGGAGTTGGAGGTTGCTGTGAGCTGTCTGATGCCATGGCACTCTACCAAGGGCAATAAAGTAAGACTCTGTCTCTACCAAAAAAAAAAATTTAGGTTGTAATTCTAGCACTTTGAGAGGCTGAGGGGGGAGGATAACTTGAGCTCAGGAGATCAAGACAAGCCTGGGCAACATAGTGAGATCCCTGTCTCTACAAAAAAATTTACAAAATTAGGCTGGTGTGGTGGCATGTTCCTGTAGTCCCTGGCACTAAGGAGGCTGAGTCAGGAGGATCACTTGAGCCAGGATTTCTAGGCTATAGTGAGCTATAACTCTGCCATTGCACTCCAGCCTGAGAGACAGGGCCAGACCCTGTCTCTTAAAATATATATAAAAATTATATATATACATATGTATTTATTATTAAAACTCACAAAATACTCAGTACTGATGTGAAACCAACTGACAACAATTATGATAAGAATCCAGGGTATCATATTTGTGTTAATACTTTTTTATTATCCAGGCATAAAACCTTCCTCAATTTATAGTAATGAAATTCTATTTGAGAAAAGAAAAGTGAATTGTTAGGTTATGCCCTATAATTGCTAAGCAAATGGTCACTCTTTGGTCTTCTGAAACCAATTTCCAATTTTACCTAACCCTATTGAACTTAAATATGTAAATTTTAAACACATCTTAGAACTGCACAAAATGAAATAGGCAGAATTCTAAAAGTGTTCCACCTTTTGTAACCATATCAAATGGAAAGTAAAAATTCTTCACTGATGTAAAATTTTAAGAAGTACACTGTAAGTTCGTCCTATGAAAACCTCAATAGTTTACTACTACCTCACTAAGATCATTTCTCTTCCTGGTACAGGAGCAGGATAGCTATCAAGTATTCCATGTCCCCCGAATTCTCAGGCCCTGAATCTGCTACTAAGCCTCCAAGGAACCTGGCCGGGACAGAAAAGCGAGCAGGTAAACTTACCCAAACCTTGGCGCCGAGGTCTTACCTGGAAGAGCAGCCCTGAGGGGACAGACTGAGAAATCAAGGCTGACTGGAAGGAATGGCAGAGTGGCTTTTGACGTGGAATTCAGGCTCTCTGTGTGCCCTGTGCCTCAGGGCAAGTCCCCGCCTCACAAGCGCCTCGCCTGGGTCTCCGCAGTCCGGGGACACAGGAAGACCCCCGGAGACCTCGGAGGGGAGGGGAGGTAGGCGTCTACCCCGCAGCCGGACCCCACAGCCCGGGGTGCCGAGGGGAGGCCCGACCAGCGGGCCGCCCTCCGTGGCCCCTGCCCCTGGATACAAAGCGAAGCGGGCCGCTGGACCTGGCACTCCTTCCTCCTGCGGCGGCGGCGGCTGCACCCCGCGGGAGCCCTGCGCTACTCCGGACGCCGCCGCGGCTGCTTCAAGTCTTGGCGGGTCGCTGACCGCCCAGACTCCTCGCCTCCGGTTCCCTCGCTCCTTCAACCCAGAGAGCAAGCATTAGCGCCTCCTTCTTATCTCCTCCGGTCCGCCTCGAGACCGTCGAGCAGTCAAATCCACCCGGCCCGCCCCTCCCGGACAGCGCGCGCCCGCGCATGCAAATAAACACGCCCCTCCGAACCCCTTGGGGCAGCCGCCGCCGCGCGCACTCCCGCCCGGACTCGTGCCCGCGCGCGTATGAGGAAGTGCCCGCCAACCCCGCGGCGGGGCGGGGCTAAAGCTCAGGGACGCGCCGCTTTCCTATGAGGGCAGGTCTGGGGCGGCGGCGCACTCGACGTGGCGCGCGCGGCCACGACCCACCTCAGAACCGCGGGTCCTGGCGGCCTGCGCGCTCCCGGGGCTTCCATTTCCGCGGGTTGCGTCAGTTTCAAAGTAAAAGCGGGTGGTTGAGTAGGGGCTTACAGCAACTGGAGGGCCCCGCGAACCGCAGCGGGGACGGCCGGCAGAAGGAAGGGGTTGGTTTCTGGGCGGCGCCAAGTCTATGATGGGGCGCGGTCACGGCCGAGGCTGCCCTGGGATTACCAGGCGGCCACGTCCCTCTCTGGGTGTGTAGTGCTTGGGACCTCTAGACATGTCCGAGGTGAAGAGTCGGAAGAAGTCGGGACCCAAGGGAGCCCCAGCGGAGCCTGGGAAGCGGAGTGAGGGCGGAAAGAGCCCGGAGGTCCGGGGCGGCGGAGGGGGGTGCTGGGCGGACCCCCGGACGGGCCTGAGCCTGCTGTCGCTGGGGACGTGCCTGGGCCTGGCCTGGTAAGTGGACGCGAGGCCGCCCGGCGTGGCCGGCCTGCCGTGCGACCCGCTGCTCAGGTTCCCACCCGGTCGGGCATCCCGCTAACCTCCAGCCCCCGGACTTGTGGCTTCTGTTTCTTTGCTGCGATCCCAGAGGAAGGACGCAGCCCAACTTTTTGTCACTGGCTCGTTTCTGATCACTCATTCGTTCTCTATATCAGAAGCATGACCCTATCGCTCCACTGGACTAACACTAAGGGGTTGGTTTGGGAACATCCATTTAAGAGCTGCGGAGTCGGCCACGCTTTCTGAAGCGCCTACTACGCGGAGGGAGCTTACACGTTGTTAAGAAACCGTTAAATGCCTAATGAAAAAGTTTGCAACTTTAATTAAAAGAGCTCATTATGATCTCAAAGCAGTGTTATATATAATAGCAAAGTTTGGAGGATTTCTTATATTTTGATGTTTACGCGCTGTGAATTCAAAGACCTTTCCTGAGTTACAGATTGAACTTTAATATTGTCTAGCTACAAAAGTATAGCGCTTGGGTTCATTTAACAACTAAACAGTTTTTAAACTAAGGAAATAGAGACTTGGTATTATAGGAAAAGTGAATATTAGAAATAACTTTAAAACTAACTTAATGGCTGGGTGCAGTGACTCATGCCTGTACTCCCAAGGCTTTGGGAAGCCAAGGTGGGAGGATCACTGGAGGCCAGGATTCAAGACCAGCCTGGGCAACATAGCGAGACCCCGTATCTAAACAAAATAAAAATTAGTCAGGTATGGTGGCACACTCTACTGGAGAGGCTCAGACAGGAGGATCACTTCAACCCAGGAGTTTGAGGTTGCTGTGAGCCAGACTAACGCCACACCATTCTAGCCTGGACAACACAGTGAGACCTGTGTAAAAATCAAACAAAAAAAAAAAAGATTTTCCCCATTTTCTTTAGGAATAACCTATGTCATTTTAATAACAAGACTGTCACTTTAATAGAATTTTTCTCCATTTTTCAACAATTTGTAAAGTACTTAAGAGAATTGTCAGTGTTCTAAAGTAATGGAATTATTGAAGAGATCTTGGAAGTCTAGTGCATTTTTGAAACTAGTGCATTTGGAATTAACTGGTGACTCATCCCAAGTCGTGTGGTTTTCAAACTTAATAAAAGATTTGTTATAATAAAATGAAATATTGATTATTAAATGCTCTTTTCAAAAAAAATAGTTATTTTAATAATATGGAATGTTTTAATTTTGATCTGAAGAGAGTAAGTGTACTGAATTTACTGTTGTAAGCAAACTGCTCTTACGTCTTAAAATGCATGACCGAAAACCTTTTTGTATTGGGGAGTTAGTTACGGTCTTGGGAGAAAGTTCTACTAGGAAAATAAATTTTAGGGGAATAAACCTTGAAAAGCAATGATGCTTCACCTCAGGAATTTACTGTTAATGAATGTCTTTGGAAAATGATAAAACAATGCTAAATCAAAAATTATTTTTTAGGCCAGGAGCGGTGTCTCGCGCCTGTAATCCGAGCGCTCTGGGAGGCTCAGGTGGGTGGATTGCTTGTGCTCAAGTTTGAAATTAGCCTGAGCAAGAGCAAGACCCCATCTCTACTAAAAATAGAAAAATTAGCCAGGCATTGTGGCTAAGTGCCTGTAGTGCCAGCTACGTGGAAGGCCAAGGCAAGGGGATTGCCTGAGCCCAAGAGTTTGAGGTTGCTGTGAGCTATGATGCCACACTCTACCCAGGGTGATAGAGGGAGATTCTGTCTCAAAAAAATACATATAAATAATACTTGTTATTAAAATACTTAACTCTTAATTGCTCTTGTGTAATCTTTTGCTACAGAAAACATATGCCTATGTGTATACACTTAAACACTGCTTATCCATCCTCTTACTCTTTGTCTAATTAAGTTGGGAGAAAAAAATCTGAACTCTTCCACTGCCCAAGGAGGATTTCAAGGCATCTCACTCTATCAGTATCTTCATACCCTTCATATTTGGATCCTTGTTTGGAAAGAAAACAAAAATAATACATAAAAACTTTAAAGTCTGTTACTTCAGTGTCTTCTTTCTGCTAAATAAAGTCCTGATATATCATCTTGTGTTATCCTGACAATAAATATCATCTCTAACAGTTGTCTAGAGCTATATGGCATAAATGTGTCATATAAAGTGTTGAGGAAAATGTTCAGGTAGGATTAAAGAGATTTTACTTTCAGAAAGTTAATAGGGCCACGCATAATGGCCGACACCTGTAATCTTAGCATTCTGAGAGGCTGAGGTGGATGGATTGCTTGAGCTCAGGGGTTTGAGACCAGCCTGAACAAAAGGGAGACCCCATCTCTAAAACCTAGTTGGGCCTTGTGGTGGTCACCTGTAGTCCCAGATACTTGGGAAGCTGAGGCAAGAGGATTGTTTGAGTCCCCAACAGAGATTGTTGTGAGCTGTGATGCCAGGGCATTCTACCGAGGGCAACGAAGTGAGACTCTGTCTCAAAAAAAAAGGAAAAAAAGTTCAAAAGTTGTGAAGTTACTGAGCAAGACAAAATTTTTGGCACAAGGTTATTAAATTATATAGAAATTTAATCAACTGGAAATTCCATGTAAAATTTTTAAGTTCCTTCTTAGGAATTT
Organism: Nycticebus coucang; assembly: GCF_027406575.1. Classification (NCBI taxonomy): domain Eukaryota; kingdom Metazoa; phylum Chordata; class Mammalia; order Primates; family Lorisidae; genus Nycticebus; species Nycticebus coucang. The sequence continues at coordinate 23,370,510 of NC_069782.1, forward strand.
CCACAGATTTTTAAATTGCTTTGGTAAAAGTTTTATATAGCACTTGTTATATATAATTACGTTCAAGAAGCTCTTCAAATCATGACTCCAGTTTTTTTCTCTATTATCCAACATAATTTTCTCTATAAATCATCTGTACTATAAAATCTTGGTTAACTCCATTTCTAGCTGCTTTCTTTTGTTGTTAGAATTGTATCTAAAAGGGCGGCGCCTGTGGCTCAGTTGGTAGGGCGCCGGCCCCATATACCGAGGGTGGTGGGTTCAAACCCAGCCCCGGCCAAACTGCAACAGAAAAATAGCCGGGCGTTGTGGTGGGCGCCTGTAGTCCCAGCTACTCGGGAGGCTGAGGCAAGAGAATCGCTTAAGCCCAGGAGTTGGAGGTTGCTGTGAGCTGTGTGAGGCCACGGCACTCTATCGAGGGCCATAAAAGTGAGACTCTGTCTCTACAAAAAAAAAAAAAATTGTATCTAAAAGATAGGGTTATACTTTAAATGCCCTATTTTTAAAAAATGACATATGGTCATTATTTTCCTGAACCTTAGGTATAGTGCTAAAAGAAGAGGCTGTAGCCGACTATAAAGTAGGCTAAATGAGAATTGATCTTAATAGTGGCCTTGGAACTTCCTTTCTTGCAGAAGGTCCACACCAATATCTTCCTTTGGTTATTTGCCTCTTTTCATTATGAAATTGAAATAGAGGAAATCCTGTATTTATAACTCTTCAATCAGCTGTCGCCTGTAGCAGACCATATAGCTCAAGGAAAGGAGAAGCGAGAGCTAAGCTCAGAACACTCTTGCCCAATTCTTTACTCCTTGCTCCCAAGATGGTCTATTGCTCAACCTTCCTTTTACTCTTAAGCCTTTGTGGAGTGGACGCTGCTGCCTCCTTCCTGTTTTGGTGCCTGTTTAAAGCTGTTGCTGCTGCCTCTAGTTCTGGGAAAGATCTTTCAGAGCCTGGCTTAGGCCTCTCTTAAAGTGCTGTGTTTGGTACCAGTGTTTTGTCTTTAGCTTTTGTATGTAATTGTGTTGTCAATCTGTTTTAAGCTAATAGATCAATGGACTTGTTTATGATATGATATTTCTATTAAATTCAGTATTTTCAAAGAAAAAAAAACACCCGTGACAATTGGGTAATATAACACCTTGGTGACAAGGGCATGGGATCTGAGTTGGGGAGCGTGCAAGCCATTCTTTCACGGACTCACTCTGACTCTGGCTTCTCCTGCTCACAGGATGTCTGCCCAGCATCTCTCAAAGAAGACTGCTAAGATTTACTCTCCTATTAAACCTGTTTCTCTCCCTTCTGCTAAGGCGAATAGCCCTCGAGCACCTAAGGGTAATTGTTCCCGAGCAAGATAGCATAGGGTCCGTGTCTGGACAATAGATAAGCCTGGTGGAGACCTGGTCAGTCCCAGCCCGGAGAGTCACCATCTAAGGATCCCACAGGAGCTGTGCAGAGGCAGCACACCCTGATGATTAGCACACACTGATACTGCCTTCCAGGGAAATGTACACCCTTCATTACCACAAGTCCTAAATCTGTATGCCGTTTCTATAGACTGCACCAGATTAGGAAGGAGTCAGGAAGATTCCTTTTGTAACGCCTACCCTAAACACAGCCTGGCTCTCTTTCTCCCGTATCTAATAACTTTCACAAGGTCTTAGCTATGTGATAATTAGAAGAGGCCCCAAAACAGGGTACGAGAGTCCTAGTGCTTTAGTGACGTGTAACCTGTTCTATCCTTCATCTATTATAAACCCAACCTGGGTTATGCTTAGTGTTCAAAGAGGAAAAGTTGTGGGGTTTCTATCAAGGGCAAATAGAAGAGAACTCTGCTGCTTTATACAACCAAAGGTATGTAGAAAGGATGGACAAGCAGCGGCACAAATTAGTCCAAAAGAAAGGGCAAAGGTATTTAGAGAATAGCTAACATGTCTGTTCTAGGAACTTTTAAAGATTGGAACCTGCTTAATCTCTTCAACAACCCTATAAACTATGAAGTATTATCCTCCCTTTACAGGTGAGGAAACAATGGTAAAGATAACTTACTAAACTTGCCCAAGGTGGTTATACAGCTGGTAAATGACAGAGCCGAGGTAGTCCAACTACCCATTTAAACAACATGTTGGCTCCCTTTGATAGTAATAAAAAAAAAAAAAACCCAAGATCCTAAATACAGAAACCCCTAGTCCTTGTCTTATAGTCCTTTTCTTCCTTCTACTAGAAGCACTACCCCTTAGCAGACTCTTTTGGGGGGAAAGCCTGGAAACTGCTCCTATTAGAATATGCCTCTGACTTGTAAAAAGGAAATAAAGCACCTTAGGCACTAACACGGATGCTAATTTGAAAACTTGGTGTTTCAACCATCTTCTTCCTTAATGTTAAATGAATTACTGTTTATAGAACACTTAGAATATGCCTGGCACATATGAAAGTAAAATACATTTTAACTCATCAGCACCATAGAGTCCACTTCATTTTTTTTTTTTTTTGAGACAGAGTTTCACTATGTCATCCTCAATAGAGTGCTGTCGTGTCACAACTCACAGCAACTTCAAACTCTTGGGCTTAAGCGATTCTCTTGCCTCAGCTTCCCAAGTAGCTCAGACTACAGGCGCCCAACACAACGCCTAGCTATTTTTTGTTGTGTCGTTGTTGTCATTGTTGTTTAGCAGGCCCTGTCTGGGTTTGAACTCACCAGCCCCCGTGCATATGGCCAGTGCCCTAACCACTGAGCTATGGGCACGGAGCCACCACTTCATTTTTTTTTTTATCACTGGCACTGTCACATTTGTGCATATCTTTTTCTTGTATGCACTATTCTTACATAGGAAGGGTAAATTTTTTTTTAATTTCAGTGAAAGGCTAAACATTTAAAAATATCAGAAATGTTATTTCCACTAACATGACACAGTTTTCTTCAAGCTTCTGTGTAATGCTTAGGTAGGCAGCATGAAAATACATAATAAAATCAAAAGTCATATAACGTGGTTTCCGTGGTAGATCAACTTTCACACAAAAGTCTCTTTTATTATAATTTCATTCTGAATAAACTTGCTGATCAAAAGTATAAATTCTTGACATAATGTTATGGAGTAACATTGGATGTTAAAACTAGTCCCAGTAACTCTTTTCAAGCTGGTCTCTCTCTTTGGTCTCTATCTGCTGGTCTCAGATACACCTGTACTGTGAAGGAAAAAAATAATTTTTTTTTTTTAAGACACAAAGTCTCTCACCCTCGGTAGAACGTTGTGGCATCACAGCTCACGGCAACCTCCAGCTCTTGGGCTTAGGTGATTCTCTTGCCTCAGTCTCCCAAGAAGCTGGGAATATAGGCGCCCACCACAATGCCCAGCTATTTTTTTGTTGCAGTTTGGCTGGGGCCGGGTTCGAACCCGCCACTCTCAGTATATGGGGCCAGCACCCTACTTACTGAGACACAGGCACCGCCCGGAAAAAAATAATTCTTAAAAGCCACAAATAAGACAGCAAATGAAAAAAAGACTTATGTTTACTCGTCCATCTTTGAAAATTAGGATAATAGTGTTTTCTAATAACCTGAAGTTTTAAAAGTTATTAACTGGCACCCAGGAAAAATGTCTATCTGGGCTAATTATGTAACCTGGAATTATAAGTATCTCATGTGAAAAATGTCTATCTGGGCTAATTATGTAACCTGGAATTATAAGTCTCTCATGTGATAGACATTAACCAGCATCATCAAAAGAAATTCATTTCATCCAGCATTGTAAATATTTAATTAAAAAGCAAAAAATCTGTTTTAGCTGTGGACAGTTTTTCAGCAGCAGTCACCCTAATAATGCCACTTACAAGTTCAAAACATCACCACTTTTGCAAGCATGAACGAAGCTCAGATGGCTACACTCAGAAAATTCTTTCATCTCTCCTTTAAGCTTTGGAATCTTTAAATATTTGCCTTTCTGTGGACATGTATTTTACAAAACGTGATCAAGTAGTTGTTCTCGGCTTGGGGTATACTCAGATTATTTGGGACACTGTTAAAATTTCCGATATCCAAGCCTCATTCCCATACCAATTAAGTGAGAATCTTAGCAGGTGAGACCCACACATAGACTTTCTTAAAGCTACCAACTGAGTACAATATGCAGTGAAGCTTCTAAATTACTGGGCTGGGTATTGTGATTTAGGCAGGCACTTCTCATGGTTGGGCTCCATTGCATTTTGATGACTCAATATACAAAGAATTTCAAGTGCTGTTTTTTCTGAGCCTGAAGAATTGAGTTCAAGTATCTACACAGGATGGTATTAGATTTCTTTTGTGCTTGGTCATTTCAAATTCTATACAAACAGATGTTGATTTATTGTTTTAAAGATCGGGGTGGCTTTTTTTATGCTTCTGCTCTTTACTTTTTAGTAGATGAAGAATAAACTTTAATTTAGAATGACATCTAGACTTAGCGCCTGTTGCTCAGTAGTTAGGGCGCCAGCCACATACATTCCGGCTGGCGGGTTCAAACCGGCCTGTGCCTGCTAAACAACAATGACAACTACAACAACAAAAAAAAAAAATAGCCGGGTGTTGTGGCTGGCGTCTGTAGTCCCAGCTACTCAGGAGGCTGAGGCAAGAGAATCACTTAAATCCAGGAGTTTGAGGTTGCTGTGAGCTGTGACGCCACAGCACTCTACCAAGGGCGACATAATGAGACTGTCTCAAAAAAAAAATAGAATGACATCTAAAGTATAGGTGTATGAGCTGTAGTATTGTCGCGTATAAGCAGTCGTACAGTTTATACATCTTACATTGCATGTGTCCTGTTGTCTCTTTGACAATGGCTTTGTTTCATATCTCTTGTTAAAACCTTGCAATTATTTTAAAACTTTTTTTTTTTTTTTTTTTTTGGCCGGGGCTGGGTTTGAACCCGCTACCTCCAGCATGTGGGACCGGCGCCCTACTCCTTTAAGCCACAGGCGCCACTCCATTTTACAACTTTTAGCCGCTGTCATCCCTCTCTTCCTCTTACTCCACTGCTTTTTAGTCTACTCTTCTCATTTTAGTTTTTAAATATTTTTAAAGATAGCCCTTATTTCTCCTACAGTTCAGCACAAAAATGCTTTTCTTATATTGCCCAAATATGGCCTTGAGAAAAATAGAGATCAAAGATCTCATTCTAAATTTAATTGTCCACCATGCCTTCCTCCAAAACATTTCTTGTGCATGCATCTGTCACTGTCTCCCTCCCTGGGCTTTGAACTGTGGACAGGAGTAATAACTCATCTGTGCCTGAGCTAAATTGATACCCACCACATTGCAGGCTAGCTGCAGCTGTCCACGCCTGAATGTATGTCGTTCTTACCAGAAGTAGATATGATACTCTTCTGAAATTCAGGTTTAAAAATTAGGCATTACTGATTTTTTTTTCTTTTCCAGGTTTGTATTTCAACAGTCAGAAAAGTTTGCAAAAGTGGAAAACCAATACCAGTTACTGAAAATAAAAACCAACGAGTTCCAAGAACTTCAAAGTAAAATCACCTTAATTTCAGAAAAGGTAATCCTTAATTGACTTATCTGGGGAGGTTTTCTCATTTTATTTCCTTACTACCCTTCCTCTACCACAGCTGAGAACATCTTTCTTCCTGTCTTTTAGACCACTATCGTTTCATTTTCATTGTTCCTCCTGTCTCTTGATATTGTCCTTCTGATCCATTTTATACCCAAATTGCATTTTGAAAGATAAGTGAATCTTTAGATTAATGATTATTAGGCCATCTAAAGATTTTTTTTTATATTTATGTAGCAGTTTCTGTTGTCGCGAAAAGCCAACATGTTCACATTGACATTAATTTCCTACTTAAGTCTTAGGTATCGAGAGCACTGAAAATATGGTCGATCTTTAGGAATAAAATTAGGATACAAACAGCACTTATTGGGAAAAATCAATTTTTTCCTTACTTTCCACTTTTTAAGGTTATATGTAGATGAAATATAACAATAACTAGCCTAAAAGTAAGTATCGATTGTATGGCCAAATAAGAGTTCTAATGAAAATTAAAATTAACACCATGTCTGTGGTGCTTTTCTTCAAGTTGCTAATGCTGATTTCCACCAGACACATTATTACTGTGATTCTTAGAAATGGAAGAGAAAGGTGATGCCTGTGGCTCAGTGAGTAGGGTGCTGGCCCCATATACTGAGGGTGGGAGTTCAAGCCCAACCCTGGCCAAACTGCAACCATAAAAAAAAAAAAGAGAGAAAGAAATGGAAGAGAAACATTTTGTAACTCCCTCACCTCTCAGGAGAGGGCCAGCCAGCTGTGATCACTAAGGCATCACATGGGCCTTGTCTAACTACTAGGGACCAAGGGATCACTGGGAAGGAAATATGCCTTATTTGTTTATTCGTTCACTAAACTGTTACTCATGTCATAAGGTAGACAAGGATTTGTACTTGGCACCAACTTGGGCAAGGATGTTATAAAAACAGAGGTCGAAGTCTCTGCAACCTCATACACAGGATGAACATATAATCCCCCAGGAAAGAAAAGCCATGGATGAAAATTAGCATCTCTGGGTGGCGCCTGTGGCTCAGTCGGTAGGGCGCCGGCCCCATATACCTAGGGTGGCGGGTTCAAACTCGGCCCCAGCTGAATTGCAACCAAAAAAGAAAATAGCCGGGCGTTGTGGCAGGCACCTGTAGTCCCAGCTACTCGGGAGGCTGAGGCAAGAGAATCACTTAAGCCCAGGAGTTGGAGGTTGCTGTGAGCTGTGTGATGCCATGGCACTCTACCCAGGGCCATAAAGTGAGACTCTGTCTCTACAAAAAAAAAAAAAAAAAAGAAAGAAAATTAGCATCCCTGACACATGTCAAGAGATTCCAGGAAGGGTGCAGTTATAATCTGGTTGCAGTTATTGGGGGCACTCTGACACACTAATAGAAAAAAAATCCAGGAGCTAGAAATCTGATATGTTCAGGTTAAAAGCTATTGAAAAACGAATTAAAAGCTATTGAATTAAACAAATTAAAAGCTATTGAAAAATGAATTTTGAACAAAATTGATTTCCTTTTTAAATGAAAAGTTTTTTGGCAATTAATATGCTTTTGAAGCAAATTTTAAAATATTATCGTAGAATTCAAAAACATCCAATCTTTTCTTAGCTTGCTCTCTCCTCCTCTGCCCTGGGAGTAATAAGTGCTACCTTTCACTTTGCTGGCTTTAGTGCAGTAAGGGGGGAACTAGCTAAATGTAGCTCTCATCACAACTGTGTGACCTCTACAAAGCACTTTCACTTCTCATGGCCTCTATTTCAACATTTATTAAATAAGAAATAAGAATCAGATAGGATATAATACATGAGTCCTTAATGTCATCAACAGGTACTTAGAAAATTTGAGTGGAGTGGAATGACATACAACAGATCTGTAAATACATTGTTTTAATCAATGTTCTCTCATTAAAACATGGATACAAAAATTAGTTTGATTATATGTCATCTAGCATGAAGTTGCAGTTTCCAAGAAACTATGGACAATGTTAAGTTAGGCTTTAGAGTGTATACAAATTCTTTGCAAATGTTCAAACACTAATAAATTCAAGGTATTAGCTCTTTTTTAAGAAAATAAAAAACTGCTGGACTATATTAGCAGCCCATAAATGCTAGTTATTGTGGTACACTAGTCACTAAATATTTGTAGATTAAATGTTAAGGTTTATTATCCTGAAAAGTTCGTCTTGTCCTACCTGTGGTGTGCTGCGTTTAGATGGCAGGGACGCTCTGGTGAACAACCTAAACAAGAAACTATGGGCGGCACCTGTGACTCAAAGGGGTGGGCCGCCAGTCCCATATGCTGCAGGTGGTGGGTTCAAACCCAGCCCAGGCCAGAAACTGCAAAAAAAGAAAAAAAGAAACTACCTTAGGTGAAGGTAAGTTTGCCTCTTCGAAATAGTGCTAGTCAGCGAGGGAGTATAATCAACAATAAGTTACAGTATACTTTGAAATAACTCAAAGAGTAGACTTGGAATTGTTCCTAACACAAGAAAATGATAAACACCTGAAGTGGGGGCCACCTCAACCCTGATTTGATTAATTCACATTATATATGCCTGTTTCCACACTTCACTTGCACCCTATAAAGATATATAACTATTATGTTCCCCGTAATAATTAAAAGTTCAGAATACTGCTAGTAAAACCTTACCAATGAATTAATTTTTAAAAGGGCTTATATAGCTACATGCGTACATTCGGGCGGCACCTGTGGCTCAACGGGTAGGGCGCCGGTCCCATATGCCGGAGGTGGCGGGTTCAAGCCCAGCCCTGGCCAAAAATAAAAAAAAAAAAAACATGAAAAAAAATAATTTTTAGACAGCATTTCCAAGTGGTATTATATTGGTACTGTTACACACTGTTGCCAACTGTCACCTGGAACTGCTTTAGGTATTCACTGGGGTGGACCCAGAAGGCTTAGAGTCATTCTTCTTCCTAAATATCAACAAATTCTTTGTCCTTTGAATTGTGGGGCTACAAAAAGGCAGAAGACATGGTCTCTTCCCTTGAGGAATTTAGAAGCTTTCACATCTTCATCACCTGGCTAATTCATCAGTCTGTTACTGAGTCAGATTTCAGAGTCACTTCTAAGCCTTTCCTTAATGTCCTCCTATAAGCATCCACTGCTCCTTACACTAATTCTGTCATAACACAAGTCATAATCCATTGTGATTGTGTTTGTTAGTCTCCCTTACCCCTCACTACAGCAAACACTGCATCTTTTATCTCTATTCCCTCACACCTAATAATGGAGCTGGCCCACAGTGGACACTTAATAGATTTTATAGCAACTCTAGAGTATAGGCTGTAGAAGATTCAAAACTCCGTCTCGCCTATTAAACTGTAAAATCAGGAACCGTGCTATATTTACATTTTATATCCTGTGTCTAGTACAAAATCTAGCATAGGGTAAACACTCAAAAGTTTTGAATTATATGTGTTAAGTGGCAAATATGTAGCAAGTACATAGTACAACCGGAGTCCAGGTGTCAGCGAGGGCTATGGAAGAATGCTGCACTGAAGAGCTGAAATCGGGTCAGAAGCTTGAAGTAGGGACAGAACTAAGTAAAGAGGAGAGAAGAATAGCATAGGGAGAAGTTATAGAATTTGAGACTATCCTAGAAGTATTAGGAAACATCACAGATGTTTCAATGGTATATGCTATGATTGGCATAGCAGTTTTTAAAAGCTTAACCTGGTGTAGAATGATGCAAAGAGCAAGTAATTACAAGCAAATATTACATAATATTCCTAGAGCACATTCCTTGACCATTGAAGTCTGCATTAGGTCTCTACCCAAGGGCTTCTATAGCTCTTTCCAGTCATGGTGCAGGCAAACTTGTATTTCTCCCCAGATAAACTAAGCAGTTTAAGGGCAGAACTGGGTCTTGTTCAGTATATATCTTCAACACAGCACTGCAAGCATATGATAAATTAGTGACATTTCTAGAGCTTCCCATATTCTGTAAAGCTGTTATCTGTATTTGAGTGTAGACCAGTGGTTCTCAACCTGTGGGTTGCAACCCACAGGAACTGTAATAAAGGGCCGTGGCATTAGGAAGGTTGAGAACCACTGGTGTAAACTAACAGAGGTCCTTAACATGGCCTTTCTATATTTCAGATACATTTTAGGAAGTACCAGGGCCTACCATAATTTACAGATATTTAAAATACTTTACCATTTGATTTGATTTATCACAATAAACTGAGGAGAGTTTTTTAATTCATTTTTGCCTTTGTAAGATCTGATTCTAGTACCTTCTCTAAAAAGAGGTTAGTCAAAAAATTTTCTTCAGGCAGAAACTCCTTCAGAATCACAGGATTTAAGAAGGGTAACAAATATTATACTAAGTTATAGTTTCTAAAAAGGAAAATAACCATGAAAATGGCATCCAAGTGACTTTCCATTAGAGTAAAAAAGAAACAATTGTGATGTATATCAAGCTTTTTTAACATCATTTTTCTTTTGAATGTACCTCCATGAAAATGCTCAAATATCTAGGAGTATATGTCCAGGTGTATATTTTTCTTGCATAGGGTCAATCTATTAAATTTGTGAAAACAACTAATAAAGTAAGAAATGTTTTTGTCAGTATAATTCTGATATCCTTGGATATGTTAGACATCTTCAGAATTTGACTTTGGCATGTGTTATGCTCCTGATTATTAAAGTGTGTTTCCCTAATATAAAAATTATTAAGCAGCCTTGGGAATTGTTTTGTGTTATAAATGCAGCTTGAGTCCACTGACAGTATCCTGCAGGAAGCTACATCATCCATGTCTTTGACGAGCCAGTTTGAGCAGGAAGTATCCAGCCTCCAAAGTATCCTTCATGACATTCAAAATAGTGAAGAGATGCTCACTCAAAAGATGCAAAACCTTAGTGAGAAATTACAGAATATCACGGGCTCGTGGAAGAGAAGCCTAGAAGAAATGAACGTTAATACAGACGTTTTCAAATCAGAAGCAAAACACATACATTCTCAAGTTACTGCCCAAATAAATGTAGCAGAGCAAGAAATAAAATTGCTCACAGAGCGGCTAAAAGATTTGGAAGATAGCACACTAAGAAATATTAGAACCGTAAAAAGACAAGAAGACGAAGATCTCCTGCGAGTAGAGGAGAAGCTGGGCTCTGATACAAAAGCAGTTGAAAAGTTAGAAGAGGAGTGGCACGCCCTCTTTGCCAGAGGGGAAGATCTGACCAACAAACTTTCCAACTACGAACCCAAAGTTGAAGAATGCAAGACGCATTTGCCAACAATTGAAAGTGCTGTTCGCTCTGTTCTCAAAGTCTCTCAGGATCTCCTAACAACAGAAAAGAAAATGGAAGACTTGACTATGCAGATGTTTAATATGGAGGATGATATGCTGAGAACAGTGTCTGAAATAATGGAGATGCAGAAAGTTCTCGAAGGAATTCAGTATGATAACAGCATATTAAAGATACAAAATGAACTGAATGTTCTCAAAGGAAAAGTTCATGATTTTGTAGTATATTCAAGTATAAGAGAAAAGGGAACTTTAGAAGAATATAGTCTAGAAAATAAAGGAATTGATGGTGATTTTTAAATTCACTGCATTTATTCTGATGAACCATATTACTATGTATAAATTGATTTGTTCCACGGTTTTGAGTGACTTTGGTACGTCTTGCTTTTTCCTGTATTATTGGGAAATAAATGAGTAAGCCACACAAATGGATTATCCATATAATCATAACTTATCTTTTTAAACACTAAAACATTATGCCATTTAACTATTCTAAATAGAAACAGTTCTAAAACATGTTTCTCTACTTTTTAGAGCAAGATACTTAATAATTTTAAATATTCTTCTAATTCATGGGCATCATTATGAATTTCAACTGTTATATTGGATCCAACTATATTGATGTGTGTAGGAGCTACTGAAGAGTGTTTACCACTTCGTTAAATGGCCCCAGTTTGCTGTTTTTCTTTTTTTTTTTTTTTTTTTTTGTAGAGACAGAGTCTCACTGTACCGCCCTCCGGTAGAGTGCCGTGGCGTCACACGGCTCACAGCAACCTCTAACTCTCGGGCTTATGCGATTCTCTTGCCTCAGCCTCCCAAGTAGCTGGGACTACAGGCGCCCGCCACAACGCCCAGCTATTTTTTTGTTGCAGTTTGGCCGGGGCTGGGTTTGAACCCGCCACCCTCGGCATATGGGGCTGGCGCCCTACTCACTGAGCCACAGGCGCCGCCCCTAGTTTGCTGTTTTTCAAACCTTTGCTTCGTGTACATTTTCTGCCACCATATGTTAAGGTCAAGTTTGTTGGTAAGATCAGCTGAGGTGGTTGCCTCAGTTCTTCACTTTCCTTTGTAATTTACTGCAGGTTAAGAATCCACACAGCCAAGTTCATAGGAATTTTTGTCTAAAAGATAAACATGCTGGAGAGGCTCAGGCCTTTGCTATGAATTAATATGCACTTTCTGAAAGCTATGAAACCTGGGAACTGTTTTATTTTTTGTTAAGGTTCTGAACTGTGTTACAGATACTTGGGAGAATTTTAAAATACAAGTAAATATATTCTAATTTAAGGCCTTTCCTATGAATTATGCATGTATGCTTTGAAGTATGAACCTTTAAAATATTTTTGTGTGTGTACTGGGCTTCTTTTTTGGAGAGGGTAAGATTCTGTGTTTACACTCTTTGAGTTTGCTAGATACATGATCTCTAGATAACTAGTCTACATACAGTAAAAAATGCACCAATAAGCCTGTGGCCTATTTTTTTTTTTAAGACAGAGTCTCAAGCTGTCACCCTCAATAGAGTGCTATAATGTCACAGCTCACAGCAACCACAAACTCTTGGGCTTAAGTGATTCTCTTGCCTCAGCCTCCCAAGTAGCTGGGACTACAGGCGCCTGCCACAATGCCTGGCTATTTTGTTGTTGTTGTTGTAGTTGTCATTGTTGTTTAGCAGGCCCTGGCCCTTGCCTGGTTTGAACCCACCAGCCCTGGTGCATGTGGCTGGTGCCCTAATCAGTGAGCAATGGGTGCCAAGCCAGCCTATTTTAAGGAGGAAAGAGTAACATAATGATAAATTATAATAATTATGATAATTAAAAGTACATCATTTTAAAGGTTTCTTAAAGTACTGAAATAAATTTGTTTTACATATTATTTTATTTTATTCAAAATAATATGATGCAGTAGACTGCATATGGAAGTTCTTTTCTTACCTGCCAATAAGCATCCCAGTTTTAGAATTCAGTTTCAATGGAATTAAACACAAAGAACTTGAAAGTAGTCACAAAAGATAGTCAGAGTCAGGCAGTTTTATTTTGTAAATTTGCAAGTTTTTGGAGAAATTCCAAACAACTTCTACATTGGAGTTAAGAGTGTGTATGACAGCCACGAGTCATAAAAATAAGCCTGAAAAGTGCTACTATTAAGGAAATAGCATTAATTTTTGTAATCTTGGCATTAAATTTCTTGACTTCTGAATGTGTAAGTTCTTATCTGTGTGCACTGACAAAATTCTATTTGTTCACTTTTATTTGAATGCTAATAAAATAGATTATAAAGTTATAACCCTCATCTCCTTGTACACTTATCTCATATTTGCACAATTGGCAAAAGCTCTACAAATTTTTCAAGCATCTATTCATTTCACATCAGCTTTCCACTATTAATTTAATATAAATCTGTCCTAGCTTTACACAGCAGGGGAGGAGAGAACTCATATTTTGTCACCTTCAACATAAGAAGGCATCAAAGATACCGGGAAGGGTGGGAAAGCAAAGGTGAAGAGCCCCAGGCCAGAGTCTTGTAACCTAGATTTGGACACTGTGTTTCCTTGGGTGCTATATTTTCTTGCTTGGTTTTCAAAGAGTCAAATGAGAGAAGTTCGCCAAATAATCCATAAGATCTCTTCTGGCCTTAGGTGGTTTTAAATCGTAGAGGTCGATAAAATTTCCAGGCCCGTTAGTACAATTCAAAGATATTTGAGCAAAGTTTTTGGAAAGCATGTTGGACCAAAAAATCATTTCCCTGACCCATGTTGTTGTGTTTATAGATCCAGGCAATATTTAACATTGCAAGATTATCTAGTCTAGTACCTTGCATGTATGATAAAACTTTGGTAAATACTCAAATTGCAAATGTAATTTTTTTAGCTTCTGATAGATCCTCTAACTCTTCTATCCATCCTAGGTAAACAGCTTAAACAAGCCCTAAGAAATTTTTTATAGTCCTCCGCTCTACCAGCTCTACCTTCTGAGCTGTAGAAGGGTGCACACCTAAGTAACTTTTAAAAATACAATAGAACCTCCACAGTTGATCACCTCCCTGCACTGACCAAGTCCTTAAGTTGACCTAATTTTCATAGACCAGACACACACCACATGTATATATCAGTACAGCAGCCCAGTTCCTTAAGTTGACCACCTTCAGATGTTGACCAGTTGGTTATAGTCCCTTGGATGGTCAACTTACAGAGGTCCTTCTGTAATTCAATGTAACAGTTTCTGGACTATTACCACACTATATTGAGTTTGCATTTTAGTAAAGATCAATAGAAATTCATGATAAATTACTTTTATAAACCACCAGGTGAAACAAAGAGGTTTATTAAATAAGCAGCTTCTTCCTTAGGATTCTGAACCTTCTAAGAATAGGCTAAGCTCTTCCTGATGTACCTCAGCTGTGTAATGCTATTAAGCTGCATTTACTCTACCAGAATAGATGCATTAATAAAGGATAACCTAGTCATGAAATAGAAGAAAGTAAGCCATCTACTCTTTTCACCCTTGGGAGACTCCGTCTCAGCAAACACACTGTGTTGCAAAACTTTCTCCTTAAAAGTAAAATGTGATTTTGCAATCACTATTTGGTTTCCTTCCTCTTTGTGGCTGCTCCTTAATGTCCTACCCACAGTAACATTTTCATAATCTAATTCTCTACCAAAAAACATATTTTGGGGCATTGCCTCTGACAATAATTAATGAAGTTTAAAGCTATTGAGAAAAATGCTAAAATTCATTTTAAACTCAAACATATATGATGGAGTGAGGAGGGCATGTTGCTACTTTGAATTAACTGTTCTACTGCCCTATTTCAAAAATCCATTATTCTTTTGCAACATATAACCGCTCCTTTTTTTTTTTTGCAGTTTTTGGCCGGGGCTGGGTTTGAACCCACCACCTCTGGCATATGGGGCCAGCGCCCTACCCCTTTGAGCCACAGGTGCCATCCTGCAACTGCTCCTTTTTAATGCTGTCATCAAAATGATGTTCTGAGCATATTACATTAAATAAAACTAAATCTGTGTTAACCAAAATAATCTCATAAAGTTAATATGAGCTAAGTAAGCCTAACACCATTTAAGAAAGGTAATTTGTTTAAAAATTAGAGAAATAGTTATTTTAGAAAAAAACTTGAAGCTTTCCTTATTCATTAGTAACATGCTCAAATTGTTCTAAAAGCTCTTACTTTTTAAAAGACATCTTTTACCATACGCTTTCCAAAAGAGCTACTGCTAAAATGGTAGTTAAAAAAACATAAAAACTGAAGTTGAATTTTAAATGTTAAGCATTTAAAAAATGTAATCATTGTGACATTATATTTTCTTATAGTGTCAGAAATCGGAAGCGGTCATGAAACAACTGAAGTCTTTTCAAATAATTGCTCATCTAAGGCGACTACAGGAAGAAATTTATGAAATAAAAACTTGGTCCAACAGGATAATTGAAAAACAGAATATATTGAATGATAACTTGACAACTCTTTCTCAAGACATTACAAAAGTAGACCAAAGTACAACTTCCATGGCAAAAGATGTTGGTCTTAAGATTACAACCGTAAAAACAGATGTACGACGTATTTCAGGTTTAGCAACTGATGTAACGTCATTGACAGATTCTGTTCAAGAACTAGAAAATAAAATAGAAAAAGTAGAAAAAAATACAGTAAAAAACATAGGTGATCTTCTTTCAAGCAGCATTGACCGAACAGCAATACTCCGGAAAACAGCATCTGAAAATTCACAGAGAATTAACTCTGTTAAGAAGACGCTGACTGAGCTCAAGAGTGATTTTGACAAGCACACGGATAGATTCTTAAGCTTAGAAGGTGACAGAGCTAAAGTTCTGAAGACAGTGGCTTTTGCAAATGATCTAAAACCAAAGGTGTATAACCTAAAGAAGGACTTTGCCCGTTTGGAGCCATTGGTAAATGATTTGACACTACGCATTGGGAGACTGGTTACCGATTTACTAGAAAGAGAGAAAGAAATTGCTTTCTTAAATGAGAAAATATCTAATTTAACAATAGTCCAAGCTGAGATTAAGGATATTAAAGATGAAATAACACACATTTCAGACATAGATTAATTTGATATTTTTTAGACTGGACTGGAGTAACTTTAAAAAAAAAAAAAGGACCATTTAAATACATTTATAAAAAGCCTAGTAAGTCAGAAATAATGATATTTCATTTTGTAATTGGTTCTATTTTGTACAGTAAAAATAAAATTTGTAAACAGGTGGAATACTTGACTTCCAAAATAAATAAGCTAAAATCTATACTTGTAACTTTATATAGCAAGAACATTATCCATCACTACCTCCAAAATACATGTTTTTACACACACACACAAGTGGAGAGAAGCAGAATCTGCCAGTCTAGGACTGGGAAATCTAGATGGGGCAGGATCTGAATCTCCACTTGCCTTCACTGGCTTCCAGGGAGGATAGTATGCGTGGTTGGGGCCCTAACTGAAGAAATGCCCCTCAGGGGGCAAGGCTGTTGCATTTGCTACCCAATTAGAGGAGGAGAAACTAGAGAATAGAGCGAGCTGTAGGGAAGAAATAAGGTAAGCCTTTCTGGGTCCTTCATGACGTTAGGAAACAGGGAAAGAACTATAGCCGTCTTAGCTGTTTGGGCTTCTGTATAACAAAATGCTAAAAACTTTGGGTAGCCTATAAATAACAGAAAGTTATTTCTCACTGTTGCAGACTCTGGGAAGTCCAAATCAAGGGGCCTGTTTAGTGTCTTGTGAGGGCCTGGCTTCCCAGTTCATAGGGAGCAACTTCTAGCTGCATCTTAGAAGGGCCAAGACAGCTTTCTGGGACTTCTTTTATTATTACCATTTCTTTAAGAGATGAGGTCTCACTTTGTTGCCTAACTTGAAGTACAGTGGTGCAGTCATAGGTCACTGTAACCTCGAAGATTTAAATTATCCTCTGTGGGCTTGGTGCCTGTAGCTCAGCAGTTAGGGCACCAGCCACATGCACCAGGGCTGGTGGGTTCAAACCCGCCCTAGTCTGCTAAACAAACAAACAAACAAAAAATAGCCAGGTGTTGTGGCGGGCACCTGTAGTCCTAGCTCCTTGGGAGGCTGAGGCATGAGAATTGCTTAAGCCCAGGAGTTTGAGGTTGCTGTGAGCTGTGACATCACAGCACTCTACTGAGGGTGACGTAGTGAGACTCTGTCTCAAAACAAACAAACGAACAATCCTCTCTGGAGCCTCTTTTATAAGGTCACAAATCCCATTCATGAGAGTTCCTCTCCCTGGTGACCTAATCACTTCCCCAAAGCCTCACCTTAGATCTCAACATACATATGAATTTTGGGGGAGACACAAACATTCAGAACATTGCAAGTAGTTTACCTAAAATGTGTTAGGGAAGTGGCATTTAATGCAGAGTTTGGGGTGTAGGGTCTGAATCGAAGGAGTCTTGCCAGGCCTCAGATGGAGACTGTCTTAAAGCAGTACAACTCATGTGTGATGATGATGTGACCAGAAGCAGCCGAAGCAACTGGACAAGGAGGTTCCAACATTTAAAACAGCAGTAACAATTCCAATTATTTAAAATACCAGAAAATGCAAACTAATCTATAGTGACAAACTAGATCAGTGGTTGCCTGGTGTTATTAGGTTTCTCCAGAAGAAAAGAAATAGGGGACAAATGTATAGACAGATTTATAGGAATCGGCTCACACAATTATGGAGGTCAGGAAGTCCCCAGCCTTTTGTTCGCAAGCTGGAGAACAAGGAAAACCAGTGTTGTAATTCTGTGAGTCCAATGGCCTGAGAACCCAGGGAGCTAATGGTGCCATGGTCCAAATCCAAAGGCCCAAGAACCAGGAGCACTGATGTCCAGACATAGGAGAGGATAGATGTCCCAGCTCAAACAGAAGCAACCATGCCCTTCTTCTACCTTTTCTATTCAGACCCTCAATGGACCGGATGGTGCCCACCAACACTGGTCAGAGTGATTGTTTTTACTCAGTCCACCAATTCAAATGCTAATCTCTTCCGGAAGCAACCTCACAGATACACCCAGAGGTAATGTTTTCCCAGCTATCTGGACATCCCTTAGCCCAGTCAAGCTGACAAATAAAATTAACCACCCCACCTGGAGAAAGAGATGGAGGAAGGTATAGGTTATAAAAGGCACAAAGAAATTCTGAAGCATGAAGAGTATTATCTTGATTGTGGTATTTTCACAAGTATATAAGTTTTTCAAAACTCATCAAATTATACACTTTAAATATGTTTACTAAACATCAATCATCAATAAATTTATTTTTCAAAAAAGTAAAATAGGCCAGGCGTGGTGGCTCATGCCTGTAATTCTAGCACTCTGGGAGGCTGAGGTAGGAAGATCACTTGAGCTCAGGAGTTAGAGACCAGCCTGAGCAAGAACAAGGAGACCCTATCTCTACAAAAAATAGAATAATTAGCCAGGCATGCTGGTGTGTACCTGTAATCCCAGCAACTCAGGAAACTGAGGCAGGAGGATCACTTGAGTCTAGTAGTTTGAAGTTGCAGTGAGTTATAATGACACCACTACATTCTAGCCTGGTTGACAGAGCAAGATCCTTTTCCAAAAAATAAAAATAAAAGTCAATATAGTAACATTAAAAAAAAACCCCACATAGCATTAAGCCCAGTTTCAAATGCCAAGCATGAAGGGTATCCAGATGCACCAGAGTTGGTTACCTCAAAAAGAAAAGCTTATGAATTCTGGGTGGCACCTGTGGCTCAGTGGGTAGGGAGCCAGCTCCATACACCGAGGGTGACAGGTTTGACCCTGGCCCCAGCCAAACTGCAACAAAAAAATAGCCAGGCGTTGTGGCAGGCGCCTGTAGTCCCAGCTACTCAGGAGGCTGAGGCAAGAGAATCGCCTAAGCCCAGGAGTTAGAGGTTGTTGTGAGCTGTGACACCACAGTACTCTACTGAGAGTGATGTAGTGAAACTGTCTCTAAAAAAAAAAAAAAATTATGAATTCTTACACCTAAGTGGCTCATCTCCAACCCTTGGACATTTTGCTATGAAAGAATTAGCTATACTCACTTGGTTGACCACCTTCAAATTATTGACTAGGAAGTTTTTTATATGCCCTGTATTATTTGAAAAATTGAGTGGTTATTACCAGAAACTTTTTTTTTTTTTTGTGGTTTTTGGCTGGGGCTGGGTTTGAACCCACCACCTCCAGCATATGGGACTGACGCCCTATTCCTTGAGCCACAGGCTCCACCCTACCAGAAACTTTTTTTTTTTTTTTTTGTAGAGACAGAGTCTCACTTTATGGCCCTTGGTAGAGTGCCGTGGCCTCACACAGCTCACAGCAACCTCCAACTCCTGGGCTTAGGCCCTACCAGAAACTTTTTTATTAGGGTTTTCCAGAGAAACAGAACCAATACAGGATGTGTGTGTGTAGAGAGAGATTTATCTTAAGAATTGACTCTCATGGGGCGGCACCTGTGGCTCAGTCGGTAAGGCGCCAGCCCCATATACCGAGGGTGGCGGGTTCAAGCCCGGCCCCGGCTGAACTGCAACCAAAAAATAGCTGGGCGTTGTGGTGGGCGCCTGTAGTCCCAGCTACTCAGGAGGCTGAGGCAAGAGAATCGCTTAAGCCCAGGAGTTGGAGGTTGCTGTGAGCTGTGTGAGGCCACGGCACTTTACTGAGGGCCATAAAGTGAAACTCTGTCTCTAAAATAAAAAAAAAAAAAAAGAATTGTCTCACATGGATTATGAAGGACGGCAAGTCCAAACTCTGCAGGGTGGGCCCTTAGGCTGACTCAGAGACTCAGGGAACAGTTTTGCAGTTCAAGTGTGAAGGCCATCTGCTGGCAGAATTTATTCTTGTTCAAGTGGGGGTGAAGGAATCACTTTTTTTTCTACTCAGGCCTTCAATTGATTGAATGTGGATTACCACTCACATTATGGAAAGCAATTGGCTTTTTTTAAAAGTCCACTGATTTATTTATTTATTTATTTGAGACAGTCTCACTTTGTTGCTGTTGGTGGAGTGCCAGGGCGGCACAGCTCACAGGAACCTCAAACACTTGGGCTTAAGCAATTCTTTTACGTCAGCCTCCTGAGTAGCTGAGACTACTGGTGCCTGCCACAATGCCTGGCTATTTTTAGAGATGGGGTCTCGAACCTGTGAGCTCAAGCAATCCACCCACCTCAGCCTCCCAGAGTGCTAAGATTATAGGCGTGATCCACTGTGCCTGACCCTTTCCCCTCCCCCCTTCCACCCCCTGCAGTTTTTGGCCGGGGCTGGGTTTGAACCGGCCACCTCCGGTATATGAGACTGGTGCCCTACTCCTTTGAGCCACAGGTGCCGCCCCACCTTTTTTCTTTTTTCTTTTTTTTTTTGAGAGAGAGAGTCTCACTTCATCACCCTAGAGTTGAGTGCCATGGCATAATCATAGCTCACAGCAACCTCAAACTCTTGGGCTCAAGATCCTCATGCTTCAGCTTCCCAAGTAGCTGGGACTACAGGCACCTGCCACAATACCTGAGTAATTTTTCTATTTTTGTAGAGACAGGGTCTCACTCTTGCTTGGGCTGGTCTCAAACTTCTAAACTCAAGTGATTGCCTCAGCCTCCCAGAGTGCTCGGATTGTAGGCACAAGCCATAGCACCTGGCCCAGGGTTGTTTTCTTGCCAGCCAGAGCTGGTGGGATAGGCTCTGGCCCTTGTAACTCTGAACTGGAATAAATGAGTAAATCATTATCTTCCTGTTTTTTTTAATCTCTCTTAAATGTGTACATATAGCTCACATTTCAGTGTTTAATATAAGTATTTTGGTCTTTAGAAGTTTGGTGATGTTTTTGTAACTAGAAACATCATAGGATTAACTCTTGTTATCAATTAGCCTATAGTAAAGTTAGTTTATTTGCCTAAAGTGACAGGGGTTTTTCTTTTTTTTTTTTTAACTTCTTCATGGGCTATGCAAGTTGATAATAAAGTTGCAGTTTTCAAGGACCTATCATAAGTGACATTAAATGAAGACTTACTGTTAATAGTTTATCCAGGAGCAAAAGTTGGGTTTACTATATTTTCAGATGTTAATGATAATCTATCATTTTGAACCTTGGCTAATGCAGCCCTCTAGTGCTGAGATCATGGGTCGTGGAGTAACATACTGCCTCTCACATGAATTATCCTCCATCTTCAACTCTTACAATATCCTGTATTCCACAAATCAAGCCAGCTGATTTGAATGTCACATTTTTCTTCATAATATTAAGTAGGAATTGTATCTGTGTAAGTGACACGTCCCCAAGGCTCTTTCTTCATTATAACAAGACTGTGGCTACCAACTGCAACAATAAAATAGCTGGGCATTGTGGCAGGTGCCTATAGTCCCAGCTACTCGGGAGGCTGAAGCAAGAGAATTGCCTAAGCCTGGGAGCTGAAGGTTGCTGTGAGCTGTGTGATGCCATGGCACTCTACCATGGGCGATAAAGTGAAACTCCGTCTCTATAAAAAAAAAAAAAAAAAAAGACTGTGACTACCACATACATTGCACTTCAGAGTCGACAGAAGCACACGTGAAAACACTGGAATAGTTGTTTTCTAAGAAACGATCAGGTCATGCTTCAGGAACTCTGGAGATTCATAAACCTTATCAATGGTGAGATTAATAATTTCATGCACTTCTAGGAATACTTCTAGTAATGTGAAGTCAGGGCAGGCTTGTAAGAGACAAGTGATTCAAAAGGTAATATCTGAGGTAAGAGTTGTCCAGCGTAGTTGATTTATTCACGTACCAATCCTTCTTTGATATTTCAGGGAAGGCACAGAACTAAATTATTCCTCTAAGTTTATTTTTTTTTTTAGAGACAGAGTTTCACTTTGTTGCCCTCGTTAGAGTGCAGTACCATCACAGCTCACAGCAACCTCCAGCTCTTGGTCTTAGGCAATTCTCTTGCCTCCCGAGTAGCTGGGATTATAGGCGCCCGCCACACACCTGGCTATTTTTTTGTTGCAGTTTGGCCGGGGCCGGGTTTGAACCCGCCCCCCTCGGTATATGGGGCCAGCACCCTACTCACTGAGCCACAGGCACCACCCTCCTCTAAGTTTAAATTAAGAGTTGCTTAACCATGTGGTAGCTAGGACTTTTAACATAATCTTTTCGGGATTTTAGATTTTTACTTAAATACAAAGCAAAATCTGTAACGATATTATCCAATTTCTTAGGCTAAAGCAGCAATGTATAACTTCTAATTGAACTGTATGCATCAAACTTCATTAACCTTATTGACACTGCCATCCTCAGGAAACTTTCACAAAATGGACATTTAGTTAAGCTATTACCTCTCTTTCTGGTCAATTTTGCTGCACCCATCACCGGGCATGAATAATTTAGTGACATCAGGATTTCCCCTGGAGTTTTAATCACTCTGAAAGGCAATATGAATCATGGTATTTGATCCTACTGGAAATTACTGTGCAATGTTATCCTGTCCTTGAATTATAATATAATTACACCATAATGTCATATTCTCTTACTCCACTGGGTTCCACTTCATGAACTTGACAGTAGACATGAAATGTAAAAACAAAAGATCCCTTACTAGAATCTTTATTTTTTTCAGAACATTTTTGCTGGAAAAAAAAATTATGTTTAGTATAATTTAAAAATCCAAAATCAAAGAGAATTCCCATTACTTTAATTGGGCATCTTCCTCGGCTTTAAAGGATGAAATGGTTGCGCCTCTATCAGAAATAGCTTTGAAATATGTCTCTAACTACAAATAGGAAGTAGTTCTCCTTGCTGTGAAGAGTTTATACTTTGTAAACCTATTGTCTTTCTTTTTTTTTTTTTTGAGACGAGTCTCAGTTGCACTGGGGTAGAGTACCATGATGTCCTATCTCACAGCAACCTCAAACTTTTGGGCTCAAGCCATCCTCTTGCCTCAGCCTCCCAGGTATCTGGAACTATAGGTACCCACCACAACACCCGACTATTTTTAGAGATGGGGTCTCTCTCTTACTCAGGCTGGTCTCGGACCCCTGAGCTCAAACCATCCACCTGCCTCTGCCTCCCAGAGTGCTAGGATTACAGTTGTGAGCCACAGCACCTGGCCTCTATAGTTATTTTTTTTGAGACAGAGCCTCAAGCTGTCACCCTGGGTAGAGTGCTGTAGCATCACAGCTCACAGCAACCTTCAACTCCTGGGCTCAAGTGATACTCCTGCCGCCGCCTCCCAAGTAGCTGGGACTACAGGCACCTGCCACAACACCCAGCTATTTTTTGGTTGCTGCTGTTGTTTGGCAGGCCTGCACTGGATTCAGACCTGCCAGCTCAGGTGTATGTGGCTGGTGCCAAGCCTCTATTACTTTTTTTTTTTTTTGCAGTTTTTGGCCAGGGCTGGGTTTGAACCCACCACCTCCAGTATATGGGGCTAGTGCCCTACCCCTTGAGCCACAGGCACCACCCCACCCTATTGTATTTCTTAAAAATAAAACATGACTCCCTTAAGACTGGCAGTAGAAAAGCCTCAGTGAGAGTTGGCTGACCTGTATACCTAGAATAGTTATTTTAGATCCATGGTCTACTTTTAGGTTGGCTGCACCAATATATAGTAGAACCTCTGCTGACTACCCAAGGGACTGTGACTGGTCAACATACAGAGGTAATCAACATAAGGAAGTAGGCCTACTGCTGATAAGTACATGTGGTGCATATCCAGGATATGAAAATTAGGTCAACTTAAGGAGGTGGTCAATGTAGGGAGGCAGTCAACGATGGAGGTCCTACTATATTTCCCACTTGCTATTCTTATAGTGTGACGAACATTCCTCCCAGTGGTCTTGGTCTCTGGGATTTGTCACTGTTGTAATCAGAAGTATGATGGAAGTGATGTCACGTGACTTCACTGTCTCTGTTGGTGCCCTGAAATGCTACTGGAGTCCAGCTGCCCTAAAGGCACCATGCTACAGACTTGATGAAAAAATTGAGCCACTAATAGGGACATGCTTAGAGAATCCAGTCCAGAAAAAGTCAAAAGCTTCATGAGATGCCCAAGTGTCTAGTACAGACACTCATGAATTGCTGACCCACAGAAATCTTGAAATTACTTTATGTCATCATACTTTGGATGCTCTGTCACCAACTACTGTGAAGTTAATACTGGCAAGTACCACAGCCGCCACTTGGTGGGGCTCAGATCCTCCACTCGACAAGAGCTCTTAAGTTTGGTCCAAATTTACACCCACAACTCTTCCTCTTTCTCTACAGAACAGGTAAAATAAGGTTAGAAACTTAAACACCAGGCAATGATATAAAGTTAACATGCAACTAGAAACATTTGGTTCTAAATTTAGTACAGATCTTATTTTACAGATTTATGAAAACATTTCTCTGATTAGAATCTCTTGAATAGTTAACCCTACCCAGATACTATACCCAAGGCCTCAAGACAAAATACATTTGAAAAATAAATGATTGGGATTTTATACTTCCTAATCAAACATAAAGGAAAACTAAATATGAAGATTAGATTACTTTCTAGACACTTTTATTTTAAGAAGCCTTTTAAACACGTTTTGGCTTAAAGCTACGATCAAAACCCAGATGGCAGAGTAAGCTATAATGCTTTCTTCCTAGTGGCACTCACCTACTTCAGCTATCAAGTAATACCTTCTTTTTTAGACTGGAAATAAGTTTATGGGAAATTTTCTGTGATTTACAAAGTTCAATTTGTGTGGAAATTTAGAGTACCTAAAAACCTGTCAATTATTCTGGTCCTTTACTTGTATTCTAAGAGTCAGCAACTTGGGTTACCTTCATTTACAAACAAGGACTAGTAGGTTGGGTGCAGTGGCTCATGCCTGTAATCCCAGTGCTCTGGGAGGCCAAGGTAGGTGGATTGCTTGAGTTTAGGAGTTCAAGACCAGCCTGAGCCAGAGTGAGACCCCCATTTCCAAAAATTAGCCAGGCATTGTGGTAGGTGACTATAGCCCCAGATACTTGGGAGGAAGCCCCAGATACTTGGGAGGAAGAGGCAAGATGGCTTGGAGCCCAGGCATTTGAGGTTACTGTGAGCTATGATGTTACAGAACTCTACAAGGAGCAAGAAAGTGAGACTGTCTCTCAAAATAGAAAAAAAAAATACAAGGGCTACTAAACTCATTAACATTAAAAATTAGTATATCGTAGGGTGGCGCTGGCCCCATATACTGGAGGTGGCAGATTCAAAACCAGCCTTGGCCAAAAACTGCCAAAAAAAAATAAAAGTATATTGTGGCTCACTACCTGTAGCTCAGTGTGGATAAGGCACTGGCCACATACACTGGCGCTGGCAGGTTCAAACCCGGCCCAGGCCTGCTAAATGACAAGTACAGCAAAAAAATAGCCAGGCATTGTGATGGGCGCCTGTAGACCCAGCTACTTGGGAGGCTGAGGCAAGAGAATCACTTAAGCCCAAGATTTAGAGGTTGCTATGAGCTGTGATGCCATAGCCCTCTACTGAGGGTGACATAGTGAGACTCTGTCTCAAAAAAAAAAAAAGTGTTTTTGTACATCAAAATTCATCAAAACCACAAATTATTCACATTTAAACAATTAAATCAAGTTTTTAAAAACTTAGTGTATGTTCCCTAAAAATACAGGAACTCTTACGTAATAAAACTTGAGACATGGCTTGCACCCGAAGCACACAGGACCAGCCACATGCACCAAGGATGGCTAGTTCGAGCCTGGCCCAGGCCAGCTAATCAACAATGACAACTGCAACAAAAAAATAGCCGGGCAACGTGGCCAGTGCCTGTAGTCCCAGCTACTTGGTACTTAAGCCCAAGAGTCTGAGGTTGCCGTGAGCTATGAAGCCATAGCACTCTACCTAAAGCGACATAGTGATACTATCTCAAAAAAAAAAAAAAATACTAATAACCTTGAGACATGACAACTATAAACAGGGATTTAAATAGTCAGCCAATGTTAGGATACATTTTTTCCTTAAGGTCTCAATTTACACTTAATTCTTTCCCAACTATTTTAGAACTGTTTTTTAAAAATTAGCTTTTAGGGTGCCGGCCCCATATACTGAGGATGGTGGGTTCAAACTCAGCCCCGGCCAAACTGCAACAAAAAAAAAATAGCCAGGTATTGCAGTGGGCACCTGTAGTCCCAGCTACTCAGGAGGCTGAGGCAAGAGAATCGCCTAAGCCCAGGAACTGGAGGTTGTTGTGAGCTATGTGATGCCAGGGCACTCTACCAAGGACAATAAAGTGAGACTGTCGCTATAAAAAAAAAAAAAAAAAACAGTCAGCCAATGGTTAGTTTGCATTTTTTCCTTAACATCTCAATTTACACTTAATTCTTTCCCAACTATTTTAGAACTGTTTTTTTTTTTTGTAGCTGCAACAAAAAATAGGCAGGTGTTGGCGGGGGGTGGGGGGGACCTGTAGTCCCAGCTACTCAGGAGGCTGAGGCAAGAGAATCACCTAAGCCCAAGAATCGGAGGTTGCTGTGAGCTGTGATGCTAATGCACTCTACCGAGGGCGACAAAGTGAGACTCTCTCTCTTAAAACGAAACAAAAAAAACCTAGCTTTTAAAATGAGATGGGCATACAGACTCATGCCTATCTAAAAGTAGTTTTTTGTGAGATAGAGTTTTCCTCTGTTGCCCAGGCTAGAGTGCATCGTCATACCTAACTATAGCCTCCAACTCCTGGACTAAAGTAATCTTCCTGCCTCAGCTTTCCAAGCTGGGATTACAGGTGTGCATTACAGGTGTGCCTGGCTGATATTTTATCAAGAGAGGTCCATGCTATTGCCCAAGCTGATCTGAAACTCCCAGCCTCAAGCAATCCTCCCACTTTGGCCTCCGAAAGTGCTAAGATAAAAGGTGGAAGACACATGCCCCACCTCTACAAAAAAAATTTCAAAAAATGAAGCCGAAGACAAATCATGAATAGTTGGGTTTATTTCAACAGCAAATTTGAAACTCTTGCCTTACACAAGAGCACTACGTAATTACATCAGGAATAGACAACTTCCTACACTGTCAAATATATAAAAGTTCCTTTTGTACTTTGACACTGATCAGCAAGCAGATTCAGTCCATATTTGCTTTGATCTATTTACTGAGTTAACCCGAGCTTCTTCTTCAGAGACTCTGGCATCTCCGGTGGAGGGGGGCGAGGAAGCCTGAAGTAGACCTTCACAGAGTCATAGATGAACCACTGTAGTGCAGTCAGAGTGCCAATCATGATGATACGGGCAAAGAGTCCCTTCCATACACCTGGTTCAAAGAGGAAGTATCAATGAAAAAATGCAATATACTCTAAAGTGTTCTTTGTTCTTCAGAGAAAAAAAATCATCTTACCTTTAAATCCAAGTCTCTGGAGGACCTGAGAAGCACTGCTACCTTTCTCTTTATTCAACACAGACACCACAGAATCAGCAGGGTGAGAAACAATTGCACAAAAGACTCCAGCTGAAAAAAGTCAAGATAAATGAACAAATACAGGGTTAAAAAAAAAATTCATCATAGCCAACAATCTTTTTTTTATGACTTTAAAAAAAAAAATTAAGCTCAGAAGAACCCAAAACAAAAAATAAAAAACCCCACATAACTCAGATTTAGGGTGGGTGAGGATGGTATGATTATAAAGTAGTCTACTCTATGTAAAATATGACAATCTACCAAACTGCAACAAAAAAATAGTCGGGCGTTGTGGTGGGAGCTGTGTGACGCCACGGCACTCTACCGAGGGCAATAAAGTGAAACTCTGTCTCTACAAAAAAAAAAAAAAAAGATTTTTTAGCAGGGTATGATAGCTCATGCCTGTAATCCCAGCACTTTGGGAGGCTGAGGCAGATGGATTGCTTGAGCTCAAGAGTTGAAGACCAGCCTGAACAAAAGTGAGACCCCGTCTCTGCTAAAAACATAAAAGACTAGCTGGGGGTTGTGGCAGGTGCCTGTAGTGCCAGCCACATTGGAGGCTGAGGCAAGAGGATTGTTCGAGACCAAGGGTTTGAGGTTCTGTGAGCAATGATGCCATAGCACTCTACCAAGAGCAACAAAGTGAGACTCTGCCTCAAAACAAAAAAACAAAAAAAAAAAAAAATTCAGATTTTAGTCAATACTTTCTTCTTGTACAAATTTTTTTTTTTTTTTTTTTTGTGACAGAGTCTCAAGTTGTCACCCTGGGTTGAATGCTGTGGTGTCACAGCTCAGAGCAACCTCAAACTCTTGGGCTTAAGCAATTCTCTTGCCTCAGCCTCCCAAGTAACTGGGACTACAGGCGCCCACCACAATGCCCAGCTATTTTTTTATTGTTGGTGCAATTGTCATTGTTGTTTTAGCTGGCCTGGGCCGGCTTTGAAACCTCCAGCCTCGGTGTATATGGCTGGTGCCCTACCCACTGAGCTACAGGCACCACCCAAAAACTTTTTTCTTGATAAAAAAAAAAAAAAATGGTGCAGCAGTGAGATCAATATATTCTTAAACCTAATAATGACATACTATAAAACAATTATGCTAAACAAAACATCCTTTCAGGAACTAATCAGGAAGTATTGATAAATTCTGAAAGGTAAATAAAATGATATGGGAAGATAAAACTGCTTTATAAACTTTGGAATAATTTTCCCTCACAGAAAAGGGCAAATGATGGAAATGATTTGTCTATAATCCCTAAAATTCATACCTATGTAACCTGCCACAAATGTTACAACCAGCTGCTCTGGCTTTGTACATTCACTGCGGGGCTTAGGAACCACAAACTTGTACAATGCTTCAACGGTACGTTCAAAGCAGGCGAACTTCATCATGGTGTATGGTATCTGTCTCATCCACAGAGGAGCAACTCCCTTGTAGAATCTAAGAAATTAGGAGAGTTATTTTACACAGTTGCACATATCTATCCAGCAGAGCTTTTCATCATTAACAGAAGTGTCTGCACACCAGTCAAGTCCTGATAGTAAACAATGGCAGCATAACTGCATGCCATTTCTATCAGAACCTTAGACTAACATGCAGGTATGTTTATCTCACATGCCAATGACTCAAGCACCTTTGACTATACAACCAAAAAAGTTGCTGGATGTTTGACTGGAACTACAAGAAACAAGAAGTTTGCGAGCAGAACTCAGTTCAAAATTCATCCACAAAGGTGGATCTAAGGAAGCATGTTGTGGCGTGATCACATGAAAATTCTTAACTTTGAATAAATCACAAGAATTCTAACAAGCCCTCTTCCAAAAGTTAACAGTAAATATTTAGGCTAAATACTAAAGTCACTTTTAGACTGACAAATGGTCTTTACTTGGGAAAAAAGCTCAATTCAGGGATTAAACTATATATTAACTTATCCATACCCAGAGAACTTATGTTCCATACACAGGTAAATATACATTATAGTCTTTAAAAAAAAAAACATGACAGTGAAAATTCCCTTGAGTTTTTTTAAGTGTAAATCTAGGCAACTGTTTACTTACGCTTTTAGGCCTTCTTCCTTATACATCTTGGGTACTGCATCTCTCAATGTGTTGGCATAACCTGGTTGGGTTTGAATTCGAACCTTAGCAGCTTCCATAGGAGCCAGGGCAATGTCGGCAAAGAATTCAGCACTGGCAGAGGCAGCCAAATATAGTGATGTGCGCCACAGATAGGTGTTCTCCTAAAATGAAAAACATAAGGATGGATGTGAATTGCTGTTTTCAATTTTACTTTAAGTGAAAGTTCTAGGCAACAACTAAACATCAGATATTTTTAAAGTATTTCACATCACACAACGCATGGGTAACCACATAATGAGGCCAAATATATGACGTCTCTCATAACCTCATTCACCAGTAACTACAATACATCGTGAACATTTTTGAACTAGGTGCCAAGTGTAGTTAGCCCTAGAACTACACAAAAAAATCCCAGAGACCTTTTCTTTATTACTTTTTTTTGTAGAGACAGAGTTTCACTTCTTCGCCCTTGGTAGAGTGCTGTGGCGTCACACAGCTCGCAGCAACCTTCAACTCCTGGGCTTAGGCAATTCTCTTGCCTCAGCCTCCCGAGTAGCTGGGATTACAGGCGCCTGCCATGATGCCCAGCTAGAGAGACCTTTTCTTTAAAACACTCAAAGTCCAATGTACTCAGAAAACAACATGCTATATTACAAAGAGCACTGTAATTCAGTGAAATATATTTTCTTTTTTTCAATCCTGTCTCTGTTAAACAGCTTTATGATTTGACACCTGTTGTTCACTTTTCTGGGACTTCAGTTCTAAAACCAGGTGCATGAGACGAAAATCCAAGATCTCTTTTGGTTTCAAAGTTGAACACTCAGGACTTTTCGTTCCAAAGTTAACTACAAAAAGTTAAGATGAAAAAAAAGAAAAAAAAGTTAATTACATACCTCTCCAAGCATGTTGCTATATAAGACTTTAAATACTTCATAAAAGCCAAACTTGCAGAGTCCTTGCATGGAGTAGCCAATGAAAGTTGGAGCCCATCCTTTAGCCAAACCACGAAAACCATCCTCTTTAAGTGTAACCGAGAATCCGTTAAATATGCCCTTGTACTTCTGGGGGTCCACCTTTATTTAAAACAAGAAAAAAATATTAAATGCACCAAAAACCTAACATGTCCCATAAATATTTAATTTCATTATCAATTTTATTATTTTGTTTGTAAAATAAATTTCAGTAACACAAAAAGTAAATATAGTAGTCCCCCCCTTATTCAAAGATTCAATTTCTGCAGTTCAAGTCACCTGTAGTCAACCAATGTCTAATATATCTTTTGGGTAAAAGCAACCACATTAATATAACTTTTATTGGTTACTGGTATTAACCTTTTATTTTGCATAATTTATAAATTAAACTTTATCAAAGGCATGTACATATAGGAAAAACATAGGTTCAGTACTATCCTAGGTTTCAGGTATCCACTGAGGATCTTGGGACATATCCCATGTAGATAAGGGGGGACTACTGTGTAAGTTCACTGCTTAATATCTGTCACTATGTTATTTTCATAAATGGAAATATTTACATATTAAGGTCTTGCTTTCTCTGAGTCAAGTAAGTCTTGGAGGGATAGTTACGAGGGTAAAATATCTGGCGGCGCCTGTGGCTCAGTCGGTAGGGCGCCGGTCCCATATGCCGAGGGTGGCGGGTTCAAGCCCGGCCCCGGCCAAACTGCAAAAAACCAAAAAAATAGCTGGGCATTGTGGCGGGCGCCTGTAGTCCCAGTTACTTGGGAGGCTGAGGCAAGAGAATCGCTTAAGCCCAGGAGTTGGAGGTTGCTGTGAGCTGTGTGAGGCCATGGCACTCTACCGAGGGCCATAAAGTGAGACTCCGTCTCTACAAAAAAAAAAAAAAAAAAAAAGAGGGTAAAATATCAAGTAAAATACATAATAAAACTGACTTTTTTTTTGAGACAAGAGTCTTACTTTGTCACCCTTGGTAGAGTGCCGTGTCATCATAGCTCACAACAACCTCAAACTCTCAGGTTCAAGTGATCCTCCTGCCTCAGCCCCCTAAGCAGCTGGGAGTACAGGTGCCCACTACAACACTCAGATACTTTTAGAGACGGGGGTCTTGCTCTTTCATCAGTCTGGTCTTGAACTCCTGAGCTTAAGCAATCCACTAACCTTGGCCTCCCAGACTGTTAGGATTATAGGCATGAGCCACAGTGCCTGGCCATAAAACTGACTCTTAGCAGATTTCTCATTACCCACTCCTACTACTTTTTAAAAATTAAAGCTACTGTCTGAATAATAGCTAAGTCTGTAGGGCGGCGTTTGTGGCTCAAAGGAGTAGGATGCCAGCCCCATATACCGGAGGTGGTGGGTTCAAACCCGGCCCCAGCCAAAAACTGAAAAAAAAAAAAAAAAAAAAAGTTAAGTCTGTATTCTTAATATATTGCTAGTCCTTTCAGTAGATTATATTTTTAAGTTTTGTGAACATTAAACAATCCAACTAAATACAGGTTAAAAGGTACATGAACACAGTGAGAATCTACCTTTTGCCTTAACAAATTTACTTCAAGAAACATGCATAATATGTTTTAGCAAAGGTATATTTCATATCCACTTTAAGGAGGAAAAAAGCTTTTCTCACTATTTCTGCCAGTACTAGAAGGACTGGTATACATCACCTTCCTCTCCCTCCTAATATTTCACTTTCCTTTTCTTTAGGTAAGTAGACTTCTAACCATGTTTGGAACAAATAAATTTTTGATGTCTGATTATTTGTTTTTTATGTCTGATTAGTCAAATTATCAAAAAATTTTGTATAAATATATAAGAGGCTATGTCCACAAAATTTTCATACTAAGATACTAAAAGAATTTTAAAGAAATCTACAAGTACTCTTTGCCTTGGTCTTATTAATAGATAAGGCACGTGAAGTTACTTGACATAATGCAGAACCATTTATAGCCAGAGTCTGAGTTAATACCCACACGAAAGAAACATTTCTTGGATTTTTTTTTTTTTTTTTGAGACACAGCCTCAAGCTGTTGCCCTGGGTAGAATACTGTGGCATCACAGTTCACAACAACCTCTAACTCCTGGACCACAACACATGGCTACTTTTTTGTTGTAGTTGTCATTGTTGTTTGGCAGGCCCAGGCTGGATTCGAACCTGCCAGCTCTAGTGTATGTGGCTGGCACATTAGCCACTTGAGCTACAGGAGCCCAGCCCATTTCTTGGATTTAAAGTAAAGACCACAACCTAAAGAAATTCAGGTGTGGTTTCCCAGAGGCGTTTCTAGCAGCTGTAACATCTTCAAATTCTCACTTGTAAAGTGCTTGAAGATTATTTAGAATTAGGTAAAGATACTTGAAAGATACTTTCAATGTTGTCATCTCAATACAAACCTGCATACGGCATTTCACTAAATCCAGGGGAACGACAGCAGTGTGTGTCAGACCACAACTTAAGACCCCACCAAAGCCACACAGTGCATAATACTTCGCCGAGCCAAATTCACAACTGTACTCTGTAATAAGATAAGACACACCATGCATTTTAAAATAAAACTCACATTACTGACCATCAACTTACCTCCTGGATAGTTAGGTTTCCACACAGCTTGTTAGTAGATGACTACATCTTACAGTTTAAGTCATGCTTCAACAATACGCTCTAGTCCAGCATGCAAAACAAACCTGCATTCTGCATTTAACCAGATCTAGAGGAACCAATGCTGTATGTGTTGTGCCACAGCTAATAATTCCTCCAAGTCCACAAAGGATAAAGAATCTGCCAGATCCATAGTCACAGCTATACTGCTCTGATTGGAAAAAAAAAAAATCAAATAAGTATTACTTCAGAGATGACTAAGGCCATAGGCATGAAAGAAAAGTTTATTTCCCTGTAAAACAGCACTGTCACAGCCAAACAGCTCTGGTCACAATAAAGTGGCTAAAAAATTCACTGCAAAAATCAGATCATTTAAAAATTATGCAAACTACTAGCTGTCTCTTATTCTACCATATTAATTTTTTTTTTTTTTTGTAGAGACAGAGTCTCATCTTATTGCCCTCGGTAGAGTGCCGTGGCCTCGCACAGCTCACAGCAACCTCCAAATCCTTGGGCTTAGGCGATTCTCTTGACTCAGCCTCCCAAGTAGCTGGGACTACAGGCGCCCGCCATAATGCCCGGCTATTTTTTTGTTGCAGTTTGGCCGGGGTTGGGTTTGAACCCGCCACCCTCGGCATATGGGGCCGGCGCCGCCCTACCATATTAATTTTTTAAAGTTTCTACATCACTGGCTTTTATAATTAATCTTAAAATTATTAAGTTATGGTCCAATTAATAATTGAGTTTTTTTTTTTTTTTTTTTTTGTAGAGAAAAGAGTCTCACTGTACCGCCCTCGGGTAGAGTGCCGTGGCGTCACACGGCTCACAGCAACCTCTTAACTCTTGGGCTTACGCGATTCTCTTGCCTCAGCCTCCCGAGCAGCTGGGACTACAGGCGCCCGCCACAACGCCCGGCTATTTTTTGGTTGCAGTTTGGCCGGGGCTGGGTTTGAACCCGCCACCCTCGGCATATGGGGCCGGCGCCCTACTCACTGAGCCACAGGCGCCGCACAATAATTGAGTTCTTAGGACTCAAACTTAGATCACCCAACAAGTAAAAAGTTCACAAAGTTCACCCCAGCCTCTAACCAGTACTCTCCCCACTTATGAATTGCTATAACATAAAAAGAGGTACACATAAATGCCTGCGGTCAAAGACGTCTAATACACAAATAACATTAACTTTAAAAATCAAAAGACAAAATGACAGAAGCACACGAATGATTTTCTTTTTAAACTTTCCATTTTACAGGCATAATGTAGATAATCTCGCGATTCCTACAATTCGGTTTTCTCGTTTTTCTCAATATACACTCCACTGGGGATTTAAAACAAAAACAGTTAAGATAAAGCTGGGCCCAAACACCACGAATCCCCAAGATCAAAGGATGCCCGCCAATGATCTCCTTTCTACAGCCTATCCGGTTCTGCAAGTAGCCTCCTCCACCAGTCGCATTAAAACAAGAGACCCATATGCAGCTAAATGGAAAGATGATTTACCTAGAGTCAACTAAAACAAAATATAAGAAACATTTGAGATAAGAATATTTTTTAAGAAAATTAAAGCCAGATTAAATAATAGGCAATACAGTTAAAAGTGTGGGTGGCCAAGAAAGAGCCTTACCTAACACAGACAGCACTGAGCTAACCAACAGTCAAAGGGACTCACAGGGAGGAGCTAGTCAGAGCCTCTCTGCCTCTACTCGCTCCGGGACGTGGAGGTCACGAAGGGACGCTGGGCCTAGGCCCCCACGCCCTTGAGGGAGGCCGAGGATCCGACACTGGCCTAAGGCGGAAAGGGCTGACATCCCAGGACGAGCAACTATCCTCCAGGCCTCGAAGGCACAGCGGACCGCGAATGAACCTAACGACAGTACTGGGGCAGTTTCTGAGCTCACCTTCAACAGCGGCGGCTGCCAGGTTCCGAGAGCGTCGGGGCGGAGCTGTGATCCCGAGGCCATCGTGCACCAGCTGCAGATGCGGCGCGTTGAAGGGGTTTGCCCGCGCCAGGTGCGCCACGGACGAGTACATCTTCCTGGGGGAAGAGGGAGCGGCGGTTAGAGGACAGGCAAGGTCCGGTCACCGTCGCCGGCGACCTGGGACCCCAACTGGGGCCTTTTCCTTCCCGCCTCCGCGCCCTTGAAGAGGTCACGGTTGCCTTCCCGGAAGAAGCCGCGCCTGACTGGGCCCACAGCCAGAGCAGCGGCCCCACAGGGGCTCTGGGCTCGGTTCCCCGCACCCACCACGAGGAAGGCCTGGCCACACTCACTCCCTAAGATGGCGAACACCCAACCGCTCCCTTGGAAAGGCTGCGGCTCACAGAGGGCGGTCGTCCTCCCGGCCCACAGATCGGTGCCCTTCGCCGGTCGTCAGCGTGACGCACTCTACGCATCACCACGGGCACGCGTCGCCCATTGGCGGAAAAGAGCGCCGGGGCGTAGCATCATCGCGTTCTCCTAGCAACCTTATCCCCGCCCCTGCTCTTCCGGCCCGGCAAGTGCGCAAGAGCATTGGTTCTGCGCAGGCGTGCATTCCGGGGCTGGCTTTTGAGTGGGCATGTGACCTTTACTTTTTGTGCCTTCTCCTCTCCTTGACTTCGTGCTTCAGTTCTTCTCACCCATGTGAGTCCCACCCTCAAGTACTCACTTAACCAAACACACAATACTTGATGATATGTTTAGCTGTTGCAATTAGAATAACCCTGCAGAATTGTGTGCCACAACTTTGGCCAATACTGTACTTTTTTAAAGTGCCATCCGTTGACGTCCAATATGGGCATGTCTGCATTTTTTTCATCAGGATGCAGAAGAATATTTTACAAGGAAATGTGTAGTAAAAACTCATTAGGGTGAAGCTTGCTGCTTCATCACAGTAGTCTATATAACGCATTGAAACATTCAATAAACGCTTAACACCTGGCGTGTTACAGAGACCAGCTAGAGCCAAAGCAGACTTATAGCAGATTGTGTGTGTATTGTTTAATAGGTTTTAAAAAATCTTCATTAGGCCTAGGCTCAAGCCTGTAATCCTAGTGCTCTGGGAGGCCCAGTAGATCAGGAGGTTAGGAATTTGAGACCAGCCTGAGCAAGAGCGAAACCCATCTTACCGAAAAATAGAAAAATTAGCCGTGGGTTGTGGTGGGTGCCTGTAGTCCCAGTTGCTCAGAAGGCTGAGGCAGGAGGATCATGTGAACCAAGGAATTTGAGGTTGCTGTGAGCCCTGATGACACCACTGCACTCTAGCAAGACTGTCTCAAAACAAAACAAAAATCTTCATTAGATTTAGGCGGCACCTGTTTCTTTTTTTTTTTTTTGAGAGAGAGTCTGACTTTGTCGCCCTCAGTAGAGTGCCATAGTGTCACAGCTTACAGCAACCTCAAATTCTTGGGCTTAAGCGATTCTCTTGCCTCAGCCTCCGAAGTAGTTGGGACTACAGATGCCCGCCACAACTACCTGCTATTTTTTGGTTGTAGTTGTCATTGTTGTTTAGCAGGCCCGGGCTGGATTCAAGCCTGCCAGCTCCAGTGTACGTGGCTAGCACCCAAGCTGCTGAGCTACAAGCGCCGAGCCAGGAGGCTCCTATTTCTTTGGGGAGAGTTTAATAGAGGTCAAACCTGTTAGAATTCTGGCTCTTTCATTTTCTCAGGTCTTGATAAAGTAACCTTGGGACTGTACTTCACCTCTATGGGGTGGTTTCTTGCAAGCTCAAACTCCTGGGCTCAAACAATCCTCCTGCCTCAGCCTCCCTGAGCAGCTAGGACTACAGGCATGTCCTATCATGCTTGGCTAATTTTTTTTTTTTTTTGAGACAGAGCCTGAAGCTGTCACCCTGGGTAGAGTGCTGTGGCATCACAGCTCACAGCAACCTCCAATTCCTGGGCTTAAGCAATTCTCTTGCCTCAGCCTCCCAAGTAGCTGGGACTACAGGTGCCTGCCACAATGTTCGGCTATTTTTTGGTTGTCATTGTTGTTTGGCGCCCCCGGCTGGATTTGAACCCACTAGCTCTGGTGTATGTGGCTGGCGCCTTAGCTGCTTGAGCTACAGGTGCCGAGCCATGCCTGGCTAATTTAAAAAAATTTTGTTTTGTAGAGACAGAGTTTCTCTATGTTGTTCAGGCTGCTCTGGAACTCCTGGCCTCTAGCATTCCTTCTGCCTCCACTCCCAAAGTTCTATATTATAGACAGGAACCACCTCCCTGGCCAGAACCTGTTACTTAAATGTAAGATTAGGACAGGTATAGCCTGAGGGACTTGCTGCTGGTACAGTGATGCTTGGTTTGATGTTCTGCTTGTAACCATTTAAAAATTCTTAATACATTTATGAACAAGGAACCCCACATTTTTAATTTTGCATTGAGCCCTGAAATTATGTCCTAGATGGGAGTAATACCGACTTTGCAGAGTTTATGTAAATTCAACAATATCTAAAAGTCTACAAACTATGTTCTGTAAAAAAATATCTATATACATAGCTGTTATTCTTCAGTCAAGATTTTAAAATTCTGCCATTTATTCTGCTTCAGGAGTGAGACTATTGGCTGGGCATGGTGGTTCATGCTTGTAATCCTGGCACTCTGGGAGGCCGAGGTGGGAGGATAACTTGAGCTCAGGAATTAGAGACCACCCTGAGCAAGAATAAGACCCCCCTCTCTACTAAAAATGAAAAAATTACCAGGGGGTGGTGGCAGGCGCCTGTAGTCTCAGCTACTTGAGAGGCTGAGGCAAGAGGATCGGTTGAGCCAAAGCGTTCGTGGTTGCTGTGAGCTATGACGAGGCCACTGACCTCTACCCAGGGCAACAGAGCTAGACTCTGTCTCAAAAAAAAAGAATGGGATTACCACCTAAAACATCACAACTAGGTGAACATGTGTATATGATAACAGCCTTTAAGTAAGGCCCAATAAAATATATAAAGTTATAAGGATGAGGTAGACACTAGCCTTAAGAAGGCAAGATTTTGGGCGGCGCCTGTGGCTCAATCGGTAAGGCACCGGTCCCATATACCGAGGCTGGCGGGTTCAAACCCAGCCCCGGCTGAACTGCAACCAAAAAATAGTTGGGCGTTGTGGCGGGCGCCCATAGTCCCAGCTACTCGGGAGGCTGAGGCAAGAGAATCACTTAAGCCCAGGAGTTGGAGGTTGCTGTGAGCTGTGTGAGGCCACGGCACTCTACCGAGGGCCATAAAGTGAGACTCTGTCTCTAAAAAAAAAAAAAGAAGGCAAGATTTTCACGGTCTTATCTACAGGGGTCTCTGAGGAACTTGGAAAATGTTGGCTTCCTCAAGTATGGTGATATGCTTTTGAACCAGACTCTACAAAGGTGTGCAACGTGAGTCACGTCCGTGGAGGTGACACGAACCTGAACTAGGTTGTGAAATACAAGCAGAACTCAGACATTTCATGTCTGATTAGGGCTGCTTTGCAAGGAGGATGAAATGTTAACTTACAAGTTCTGTGGCCCACAAGTGGCGAAGAGCTCTGAGGCTGTAGAGTCCTCATCATAGTGTTTTTCTGGAAGTCCTTTGCTGGCCCAACCACCTCCCACTTTCTAGTCCAGCAAAAGTCCCAGGCAGAATTCCAGAGTAGAGGTTTCCGAGGGAAGTAGTAGCAGATGAAGCTGGAAAAGTGCACTATCACCTAATTGTCTAGGGCTTCACCTACCAGACTGAGACTGATCTTATCAAGTAGAACGTAGGCAGGCAGTCACTGAAGGCTCTCTCTTCTCTCTTTTCTTCTTCTTCCCTCCCCTTCTTTTCTCTCCCCTCTTCTTTTCTCTCTCTGAGTTAATTAAACTTTATGGTACATTTCTGATTTTAAAATCCTTTATCATGAAAAAGATTCAAATACATTATAACTTCTGTAAGTTGACTACCCAAGGGACTGTAACAAACTGGTCAACATAGGGAGGTGGGCAGCATAAGCACCTCCTGTACACGTGGTGCTTCTCCAGTCTACAAAAATTAGGTCAACTTCAGGAGGTGGTCAAAGCAGGGAGGTGGTCAGCCATGGAGGTTCTACTGTATTATATAAAAATGTATGACCGTGTAGCTGGCTGTTGTGTGGGCACCTGTAGTCCCAGCTACTCAGGAGGCTGAGGCAAGAGAATCGCCTAAGCCCAAGAGCTGGAGGTTGCTGTGAGCTGTGATGCCACGTACTCTACCAAGGGTGACAAAGTGAGACTCTGTCTTAAAAAAAAAAAAAAAAATATATATATATATATATACACACACACATATATATATGACTGTGGTGAATCTTTTTCTTTTTTTTTGAGACAGAGTCTCACTTTGTCTCCCTCCATAGTGCTGTAACATCATAACTCACAGCAACCGCAACCTCAAAGTCTTGGGCTCAAGCAATCCTCTTGCCTCAGCCTCCCAAATAGCTGGGACGGCAGGTGCCCGCCACAATGCCTGGCTAGTTTTTCTATTAGCCCAGGTATTTCTTATAATCAGCCATATTTGGGAACAAATGATCTAAAGAATTCCAAGATAGACATTAGTGATACAGTCTGTGGAATGAGCTTGACAGGGGCTTCCAACCTGTAAAATGAGATAACATCCAGAATTACCTGGCTTGTGATAGCTATTAAGTGCTTAGTTACAAAAAAGGAATCTGTGCTGATCTGGTCTGCTGCAGATGGACTGCGTTCACTCTTGTTCTTCATAGGCAACAATGGCAATGGTGTCCATCATCAGCACACTGTTCAAAATGGGGCACCTTCTTAATTACATAGGAGCAAGATAAGAGGTGGCAGGGGAATAGAAGCTGCTTAAAGATGAACGTATAGCCATGGGCTTGGTAACACAGAGAAAATTTTAGGGAGAAAGATAAAGATCTGGAAAAGATCAGCAAGTATTAAGTAATGAATATCAAATGAAGGGATTAAGATTCACTAAAAAGAGTAGAAATGGAGGATGTGGGGAAAAAGTATACACAATTTAAGAAAGGAAAAACTGAATTAAAATCTTAACACTCAGTATATACGGGTAACAAAAGATGAACATAAGTCACGTTGAGCACCTCTTGTAATTGCAGAAGTCTAACATGACTTGAGTATTACAAATTTAAGGCAGTTTTTTTTTCCTTTCTTAAAATGTGTATACATGGGGGAGGGGGGCGTGGACCGTCTAGTTCTGTTCATCCTTAGAGCCATGGGACAGGGTAAGTCTAACTTTCCATTTAAGTCCTGGGTCATTATGAACTGAAATGTATTATAGTTTTGTCAAAATTCAAATCTCATGCCATTTATGAGGTACTTTTTGTGTACTTTTAGCTCTCATCTTAGTAGACTAAGGGATCTACTCACAAATGGGTACAATGCAGTTGCAGTGAGCCCTAAATGAAATTTAAGTTTGCAAACATAATGAAACTTTAAGAAAAATTCTTTTGGTCTGCTATTTTATCTTTAAATTTGGAAGGGAGTCGGTTGAGAAAAAACTTCCTTAGCTTTGAGGAATAAAACATTTTTTTAGAAAACACTAACTTCAAATGTAACTAAAATTAACTGACTGGCTTTATTTTTCTAACAGAAACTTAATATTATTGACTTTTGCACCATTACGACCAATCTCCATAGCGCTAGCAATTACTTAAATGTTCTATATTCTGTGCTGCTTTGAAACATTGTGGAAAAGAACCGGTATTTCTCCTCTTTTGATTTCAATTTTAAAATATTTCAATTGTTTCTCATTTAAATTACAATATACGGGGAAATAAAGATCAAAGTAGACTATCTAATTTCCTTAAATGGTCAGTGCAAATAACATTCCTGGATATTTGTATGATTTGATTGGATGTCTGAATTAAGTGAACAACATTATTAATTTCACTTATAAAGCAGTGTGTCTAAAATATAGGAACAAATTTTCTTTTTCTTTCTTTTTTTTTTTTTAGAGACAGAGTCTTACTCTATCACCCTTGGTAGAGTGTCTTGGCGTCACAGCTCACAGCAACCTCCAGCTCTTGGACTTAGGCGATTCTCTTGCCTCAGCCTCCCAAGTAGCTGGGACTATAGGCGCCCACCTTAACGCCTGGCTATTTTTTGTTGCAGTTTGGCCAGGGCTGGGTTCGAACCCATCACTCTCGGTATATGGGGCCAGTGCCTTACTCACTGAGCCACAGGCACTGCCCCAAATTTTCTATTAAAAAAAAATATGACTGAACATCTGTGGGCTATGTAAATCAATGTAATTTTCTCTTAGAACTATCTAAATTGGGCTCTGTTCCCGTAGCACAATGGTTATGGCGTCAGCCACATACACTGAGGCTGGCAGGTTTAAACCCAGCCTGGGCCAGCTAAACAACAATCACAACTGCAACAACAACAAAAAAAAAATAGCCGGGTGTTGTGGCGGGCGCCTGTAGTCCCAGATACTTGGGAGGCTGAGGCAGGAGAATCGCTTAAGCCCAAGAGTTTGCGGTTGCCATGAACTGTGATGTCAGAGCACTCTACTGAGGGTGACATAATGAGACTCTGTCTCAAAAAAAAAAAAACTATTGAAATTGCCATAATTCTTTTTTTTTTTTTTTGAGACAAAGTCTTGCTCTTTCACCCTGGCTAGAGTGCCGTGGTATTGTCTTAGTTCACTGCAATCTCAAACTCCTGGGCTAAAACGATCCTCCTGCCTCAGCCACTGGAGAAGCCAAGACTACCGGTGCGTACCACCGTGCCTAGCTACTGTTTCTGTTTTTTTGTAGAGATGGAACTATACTCTTGTTCAGGCTGGTATGAAACTTCTGACTAAGGTAATTCTCTTGCTTCGGCCTCCCAAAGTGCTAGGATTACAGGCACAGAACACTTCACCCAGACAAAATTGCTATACATTTTATGTGCACTGGTAGAGACCAAGGTTCCTAAACTATATTCTTGCACATTTACAATATTATTTATTTTATTGCTGTTTTTCACAGTTTTTTTTTTTTTTTTTTTGTCACAGGGTCTCACTATGTCACCCAAGGTAGAGTGCCTTGATATCACAGCTCATAGTAACCTCCAACTCTTGGGCTTAAGCAATTCTCTTGCCTCAGCCTCCCCAGTAGCTGGGACTACAGGCACCTGCCACAACGCCACCACGCTATTTTTTGTTACAGTTGTCATTGTTGTTTAGCTGGCCCTGGGACACTTCGAACCGCCAACCTGGGTGTATGTGGCTGGCGCCATAACCACTGTGCTACGGGCACCAAGTCTTTTCACAGTTTTGTTTTACAAATTATATATATAGACAGTCTGAATTGTCTTTATGTATTACTGTTTTCATAATTTTTTTTGCATAAATGAATTCCCCTTGAGTTATATGGACAAGTGTTGGTCGTAAACATTAAGGACTTTTCAAGTTTTTGCTATGCTGTAGTCTTGGTGGCTACCCATAGTCATTATTTTTCTAAGACAATTTCCCAGTTCTAATATGTCGGCATATCTAAGCATCCTCTTTTCTGCCTAGTTGCCACTGTATTGAAACTTCTCTATGTAATAGCAATAGAGATGATTTAAAAGTTTTTTGGAATACCATTTGCTTCATGAAATATCATTGAATAAAACTAAAACTAAATCAGAATAAGAAGTATTTGAGAGTTTGCTTTATGACAGTGGGTTCAAGGATAGTTGAAAAAGAAGTGAGAGCTATGTTTTGACTGTTCAGATATTTAATGTTGCATGATTACTAAAATGTGTAAATATGTCTAGAAGTAAGACAGTCTTTAGATCTCAATATATTAGCCAGGTTAATCTATATTATGTATATTGCTAAACTATTTAATATTTAATGAACACCTATTTTAGGGTACTGTGAATGTATTTCCAAAGTTCTGTCCTTGGCCTCTCTTTTTTTTTGAGACTGAGTCTTACTCTGTTGCCCAGGCTAGAGTGTAGTGGGATGAGCCTCACACAGAGCAACCTCAAACTCCTGGGCTCAAGTGATCCTCCTGCTTCAGCCTCCTGAGTACATAGGACTACAGGTGCCTACCATAATGCCTGGATGATTTTTTCTATTTTTAGTAGACACAGGGTCTCGCTCTTGCTTAGGCTAGTCTTGAACTTCTGAGCTCAAGTGATCCTCCACCTTGGCCTCCCAGAGTGCCAGGACTACAGGCGTGACCCACTGTGCCCGGCAGCAGCATCGTATCTTTATCACAGCTATTCCTTCTAGTCCAAAGACTAGAATGTTCTTTCCTGGCAGCCATCATAGGTATTTGGCTTATTAGAAAGCATTCTTTCAGAAACTAAAAGGTACAGCCTGTGTTTCCTCCTTTAATTGTAATTGTTTAAAATTTTTGCAATAGGCTTAGCACCTGTGGCTCAGTGGTTAGGGTGCCGGACACATATACCAGGGCTGGTGGGTTTGAACCCAGCCTGGGCCTGCCAAACAGCAATGACAACTACAACAAAAAAATAGCCAGGTGTTGTAGCAGGTTCCTGTAGTCCCGGCTACTTGGGAGGCTGAGGCAAGAGAATCGCTTGAGCCCAAGAGTTGGAGGTTGCTGTGAGCTGTGATGCCATGACACTCTACCGAGGATGACATAGTGAGACTCTGTCTCAATAAATAAATAAATATAAAATTTTTGAAATAATTTCAAAATTTGCAGGAAATATGTAAGAATAGTACAAAGAGGGTGGCACCTGTGGCTCAAGGAGTAGGGCGCTGGCCCCATATACCGGGGGTGGCGTGTTCAAGCCCAGCCCCAGCCAAAAACTGCAAAAAAAAAAAAAAAAAGAGAGAGAGAGAATAGTACAAAGAACACTCATATACATTTCTTCATGCAGATATACCAGTTTTTAATATTTGGCAGCAATTGTTTTATTAGTTTCTTTTTCCCCCATCTATCTACATGTCTATCTCGTACCATCCATCCATCCTTCCATCTATATAATCTGAAACATTTGAGAGGAAATTGCAGAGTGTACTATTTAACCCCTAAATACCTTGGAGGGCATTTCTTTTTTTTTTTTTGTAGAGACAAAGTCTCACTGTACCACCCTCGGGTAGAGTGCCGTGGCGTCACACGGCTCACAGCAACCTCTACTCTTGGGCTTACGCGATTCTCTTGCCTCAGCCTCCCGAGCAGCTGGGACTACAGGCGCCCGCCACAACGCCTGGCTATTTTTTTATTGCAGTTTGGCCGGGGCTGGGTTTGAACCCGCCACCCTCGGCATATGGGGCCGGTGCCCTACTCACTGAGCCACAGGCGCCGCCCTGGAGGGCATTTCTTAAGAACTGGGATATTCTCTTACATAAGCTACAATACAATTATCAAAAGTAGTAAATATAACAGTAACAATCTAATCTACAATCTATGTTCAAAATTTGCCAATTGTCCCAATAATGTCCTTTCCACCAATGAATGCCTTTTTCCTGGTCCACATGCAGTCAGGAGGACATAGTACAGTCAGTCAGTGGTCAGGCCTCTTTAGTTTTCTCTGCTCTTTAACAGTTTCTTAGCCTCCCTTTGCTTTCATAACATTCACATTTTAAAAGAATACTACCGGCCAGCGCCTTGTGTCAAATTTTCTCAATTTGGGTGGCGGGTTCGAATCTGAACCTGGCCGAA
Organism: Nycticebus coucang; assembly: GCF_027406575.1. Classification (NCBI taxonomy): domain Eukaryota; kingdom Metazoa; phylum Chordata; class Mammalia; order Primates; family Lorisidae; genus Nycticebus; species Nycticebus coucang. The sequence goes on from NC_069782.1 coordinate 23,414,884, forward strand.
CTGCAACAAAAAAAATAGCCGGGCATTGTGGCAGATAGCTATGGTCCCAGTTACTCAGGAGGCTGCGGCAAGAGAGTCATCTAAGCCCAGGAGCTGGAGGTTGCTGTGAGCTGTGTGATGCCATGGCACTCTACTGAGGGCGATAAAATGAGACTCTGTCTCTACAAAAAAAAACAATAATAATAAACAAACAAACAAATAAATAAATAAATAAGTTTTCCTCAATTCAGAGTTGCCTGATGGTTTCTTGTAGTTACATTCAGGTTTTGTATTTAGGGAAGGAATACTATGTGAGTGAGGTACTCTGCTCAATGCAGCCCTCAAGAGACACTTTCTTAAGAGTTTTCGTTTTTTTTTTTTGAGACAGAGAGTCTCACTCTATCATCCTGAGTAGAGTGTGGTGGTGTCGTAGTTCACTGCAACTTCAAACTCCTGGGCTCAAGGATCCTCCTGCCTCAGGCTCCCAAGTAGCTGGGACTATAGGTACCCGCCACAGCACCTGCATAATTTTTCTGTTTTTAGTAGAGATGGGTCTTCCTCTTGGTCAGGCTGGTCTCAAACTCCTGACCTCAAGTGATCCTCTTGCCTCAGCCTCCCAAAGTGCTAGGATTACAGGTGTGAACCACTGGGCTCAGCCTAGGAGACACTTACTGATTTATATCATTACTGGTGAGATTGACTTTGATTACTGGGTTTAAGGTGGTATCTATCAAGTTTCTTCACTTTAAAGGTATTATCTTCCCCTTGTAATTAATAAGTAACTTATGAGGAGATACTTTTGAGACTAAGTAAATATCCTGTTTTTCAAAACACTTGCACCTACTCATTTCCACATCTATTGATAATTCTTACCTAAATCTGTGATTACATGATGATTATAAGGTGGTGATTTTCTTGTTTCTTCTAACATTTTTTTAGTTGACCTTTTTACTATATGAATGAGCTTTCCTAACTCATTTGTTTACTTACTTATTCATTTCTTATCGGCATGGACTCTGGATTCTAGGTTATAATATATTACCATGATTTTGATGTTCAAATTATCCCACTTGGGAGTCCCTCCTGGCTGGCTCTGGTGTCCTTTTAACTATCCCATCACTTTTTGAACACATCCTTACTTTTTAATAAAAGATCTTTCTGGCTCATTTGTATTTTTCTTGTTCTAGCCTTGGCATCAGTCCTTTCTCCAGGAAGCCCCGATACCTTTTATAGAGTGATGGTATTTAGGAACCACAACCTGGGCACCCCTTAATTCTTTCTTAAGAAATAACTCACATTAGTAAGTCTATTCATTTTAGGAACTCTGATCTGCAGAATTTAATTAGGTTCCATTTACTCATGCTAAGAAAGCATTTACCTCCTTTACCTTACCTATGAGATCACAAATTCTACCAGACATTGCTCCTCAGTGGACTCTGAGTCTCTGGAGTGCCAGCCATACATATCAAAAGTATTCCATAAATATTTTCTGAATGATTTAATGCTACCAAACCTACATTAGAGAAGCCTATTTGAGATATGATTCCAAAGTCAAGTTCAAGGTTCAGTACAGAGTAGTTACATTCTTTGCATTCATTTGTTATAGCCGCTTACCACGTGACAGACTCAGAGCTTAAAATAGACTTATCTGTCCTACAGTTTAGCTTCACATTTATATTGTATTAGAAGCCCATGGAAAGTTATTCTACAAAAATTGTTTTTGGGTGTCCCTTTTTCAAGATGCCTTGTTTTCGAGATTTTTCTCAATGGTTGAGAAGCAATTGTGGTAAATGTGATTACTTAGACTGTGACAGTACTAGCCTTCTCTAAATCCTGAGGTGTGTGATGTTATTTTTATATATACCTCACATATCTATGTACCCCTATGTATATACATATGTATAAATACACCTCTCTGTATATATATAGTCAACGAAACTTAATTCAATTCCCTAGTTCAGAATTCCTAAAATGAATAGATTCAGTAATGTGAGTTCTTTCTTAAGAAAGAATTAAGGGGGGTGGTGCCTGTGTCTCAGTGGGTAGGGCGCCAGCCCCAAATACCGAGGGTGGCGGGTTCAAACCCGGCCAAACTGCAACAAAAAATTAGCCAGGTGTTGTGGCAGGTGCCTGTAGTCCCAGCTACTCAGGAGGCTAAGGCAAGAAAATTGCCTAAGCCTGGCAGTTGGAGGTTGCTGTGAGCTGTGACGCCACAGCACCGTACCGAGGGCGATAAAGTGAGACTCTGACTCTATAAAAAAGAAAAAAAAAAAAAAAAAAAAGAATTAAGGGGACCCAGTGCTGTGGCTCACAGCTGTAATCCTAGCATTCTGGGAAGCTGAGATGGATGGATCGCTAGAGGTCACACGTTTGAGACCAGCCTGAGCAAAAGCAAGACCCTTTCTCTAAAAATAGGCAGGCATTGTGGTGGGCACCTATAGTCCCAGCTACGTGGAAGGCTGAGGCAAGAGGATCACTGGAACACAAAGAGTTTGAGGTTGTTGTGAGCTATGACAGCACAGCACTCTACTGAAGGTGGCAAAGTGAGATTCTGTCTCTAAATAAATAGAGGAAGGAAGGAAAGGAAGAAAAGGAAGGAAGGTATGTTGTGTTTTCTAAATACCATTACCCTGTAAAAGGACTTCCTAAAGAAAGGACTGATGCTAGGGCTAGAAAAGGAAAAGTACAAATGAGCCAGAAAGATCTTTTATCAGTAAGTAAGGGTGTGCTCAACTCTGTAAGTTGATCACTTAAGGAACTATAACAAACTGGTCAACATGCAGAGGTGGTTCACATAAGGAACTAGGTCGACTATACTGAAACATACATGATATGCATGTCTGGTCTGAAATTCGGTCAACTTAAGGAGGTGGTCAGTGTAGGGAGCTGGTCTACTATGGACGCTCTACTGTGTGCATGTGACACACACACACACACACACACACACACTCTTATATGTTTTCCTCCACAGTTCCTGGCTCCTAACTCCCATAGCCCTTGTTACAATAAACAGAATCTCTCTCACTTTCTCCTGTCCTCCTTCCGCCTCCCCGTGGCAAGACTCCAGCCTGATTGTGAGTCATAAGACTCTCACCCCAGAGAGGGCCCTGGCTGTACCCTGCAGGGAAGAATGCTGCACAGAAGGCCAAGAATCATCTGAACAGACAGACCTTGCCAGTCTGTGACTTTTTGTCCAGCCACATCTCGACATGGTTGTCCACGTATCACTCATGCCTACCCAGTGAAGTCTCCATACAAAGGTCTACAAGGATGGGGTTTGGGGGCTTCCAGACAGCTGACCACGTAGAGATTCCTGGAAGGCAGCACACCCAGGAAGGCAGGGAAGCTCTGCGCCCCTTCTCCCAACCTCACCCTGTGCATCTCTATGTCAATATCCTTTGTAATAAACTAGCGAACACAAGTGTTTCCTTGAGTGACGTGAGCTGCTCCAGCAAGTTAATCAAATTCAAGGAAGGGATTGGGGAGCCTGAACTTGAAGCCGGTGAGTCAGAAGTTCCAGAGGCCTGGACTTGCAACTGGTGTCTGAAGGGAGGAAAATTTGGGGGACTAAGGGCTCTGACACTATCTCCAGGTAGGAAGTGTTGGACTTGAATTAGAGGACATTCAGCTAGTGTCCACTGTGGATCAGATTGCTTGTTTTATGGGGAGGAGAAATCTCCCAGACTTGGTCCTAGAAATCTTCTGTGTTAATTGTGTTGTTGAGTGAGAGGATAGGAAAAACACAGCCTGAGTGTCCCAAATAAGGCATTAATTGATGGCATACGTACAATAGTTAAGTAGAGTATTTTATGCTTGCTTATTTTCCTTGACAAAACTGGGGTTATAATCATTCTATTAGGAGAAAAGAAATAACACTGTTATTTTGTTTAAATAATTAAATTGTTTATTTTTATTTATTTATTTATTTTTTAGACAGAGTTTCATTCAGTCGCCCTCCATAGAGTGCTGTGGTGTCACAGCTCACAGCAATCTCCAGCTCTTGGGCTTAGGCGATTCTCTTGCCTCAACCTCCCAGTAGCTGGGACTATAGGCGCCTGCCACAACACCTGGCTATTTTTTGTGCCAGTTTGGTCAGGGCTGGGTTTGAACCCACCACCCTCCATATAAGGGACTGGCAGGCTGGCACCCTACTCACTGAGCCACAGGCGCCACCGTTTATTTTTATTTTTTTTAAGACAGAGTCTCATTATGTTACCCTTGGTAGAGTGCTATGGCATCACAGCTCACAGCAACCTCCAACTCTTGGACTTAAGCCATTCTCTTGCCTCAGCCTCCCAAGTACTGGGACTACAGGCGCCCTCCACAACACCCAGCTACTTTTTTTCAGCTACTTTTTTTGTTGTTGCAGTTGTCATTATTGTTTAGCTGGCCCTGGCTGGATTCCAACCCACCAGCCCTGGTGTACGTGGCCGGTGCCCTAACCACTGAGCTATGAGTGCCAAGCCAACACTGGTTATTTTAATAGAATGTTCGATATGGGAATTGCTTAAAGGGGCATTGGAAAACTTTAAGGGAGCAAAGAGAAGACCGAGGTCACACAGATAATAACTGCAGAAAGCAGCTCCCGCTGCTGGTGCTAGAGGCACAAAGGGAAGTTACTACAATTTAACAGCAGACAGGAGGGGCCCTGTGGAACTAGGACCCAAACCTGTGAGAAGGGGCTGCCTAGCTGGTGCTGGTGTCTCTGAGGGCATTCAATGAGACTGAATCTGTAAATGCTAGAAAAAGCTGGGAACTGGGACCATCATTGCTGCCAGAGTGAAGGGAGGAAGATGTGAAGAACTCTAATGGGAACAGAAGTCAAGTTCCATCTCCCTCCTGCTGTAATCCCAACACTCTGGGAGGCCAGGATGGGTGGATCGCCTGAGCTCAGAAGTTGGAGACTAGCCTGAGCAAGAGCGAGACCCCGTCTCTAAAAATAGCTGGGTATTGTGGTGGGCGCCTGTAGTCCCAGGTACTTTGGAGGCTAAGGGAAGAGGATCATTTGAGCCCAAGAGTTTGAGGTTGCTGTGAGCTAGAACTCCATGGCACTCTCCTTAAGGTGACAAAATAAGACTATGTCTCAAAAAAGAAAAACAAAAGCACTCCCTATTGGGAAAACCTAAAATAGTATTTTGTACTGTCTCAGCCTTTGTATTAGAAAGTATAGAGGAGTAGGTTTAGAGCTGAGAAATAATAATTTAATATTTATTTTTCTTTCTTTCTTCTCTCTCTCTTTTTTTCTTTTTAGAGATGGAGTCTTACTCTATCACCTGGGCTAGAGTACAGTGGTCCCATCATAGCTCACTATAACCTCAAACTTCTGGGCTCAAATGATCCTTCTGCCTCAGCCTCCTAAGTAGTTGGGATTTGACAGGTATAGGCCACCACTCCTGGCTAATTTTTTTAAACATATTTTTGATTTGACCTAGGGTCTCATTATGTTGACCAAGGCTGGTCTGGAACTCCTACCCTTAAGCAATCCTCCACTCCCCAAAGTGCGGGGAATACAGATGTGAGCTACCATGCCCAGCCCAGGACAATAACTTAATAACCAGCACAGCAATTTTGAAACTTGAATTTTTTTGTTTTTGTAAGACAGAGTCTCACTCTGTTGTCCTTGGGTGTAGTGCTGTGGCATCATCATAGCTCACAGCAACCTCAAACTCTTAGGCTCAACTGATCTTCTTGCCTCAGCCTCCCGAGGAGCTGGGACTATAGGCACCCCACCATAATGTCCAGCTAGTTTTTTCTGTTTTTAGTAGAGACAGGGTTTTGCTCTTGCTCAGGCTGGTCTTGAACTCCTGAGTTCAAGCAATTCACCCACCTCGATCTCCCAGAGTGTTAGGATTATAGCTGTGAGCCATGGTACCCATCAGAAGCTCTGTTTTGGAGCAATCTATTACATGGACACATTTAGAAGCTGAAATAACATACTATATCATCCCTGTAATCGTAGTACTCTGGGAAGCTGAGGTGAGTGGATTGCCTGAGCTCAAGGTTGGAGACCAGCTGGACCAAGAGCGAGACCCCTGTCTCTAAAAATAGCTGGGCATTGTGGCGGGCGCCTGTAGTCCCAGCTACTAGGGAGGCTAAGGCAAGAGAATTGCTTGAGCCCAAGAGTTTGAGGCTGCTGTGAGGTATGATGCCATGGCATTCTACAGAGAATGACAAAGTGAGACTCTGTCTCAAAATAATAATAATAATAATATACTATAGACAGAACATTTGAATGCCCATTTCATGGATTTAATGCATATATAGTAACTCAATTCTTTATGTTCAGCTTTGTTAAAGTCCTCATATCAAGATTTATATGGTTAATCAAAAAATAACATTAGGCTTGGCGCCTATAGCTCAGCAGCTGGAGCACCAGCCACATACACCAGAGCTGGTGGGTTCAAACCCAGCCTGGGCCCGCCAAACAACAGCGACAACTGCAACCAAAAAATAGCCAGGCATTGTGGCAGGCGCCCATAGTCCTAACTACTTGGGAGGCTAAGGCAAGAGAATCACTTAAGCCCAGGAGGTTGAGATTGCTATGAGCTGTGATGCCATGGCACTCTACCGAGGGTGACATAGTAAAACTTTGTCTCAAAAAAAAAAATAATAACAATAAATAAATAAATAAATAACATTAAAGCACATAACTATGCTTTGTTGTGAAGGAAATAAGTATAAAGAATCTCATATTACAAATTTGAAATAAAGGTAGAATTCTGATGTCTAACATGAGAAACAAATCATATTGTTAATGAATGTAGCTTGATCTTTTCCTGACAAAGACCTAATAAGCTTGGAGATCTACTTTTTAAGCCACTAAAAGATTAGTAGATGAAAATTAATAGGGAGCAACGGAAAGGCTGTTATACACAAGTTAATTGATAGCTAAACAGAGGGAGAGGTAATAGATAATTGTCAGTGCAACTCAATGCAAAATAATAACAGCTTCTCAGTCCAGTCTGCATTGAACTGAGTGGACCCAGGGGGACAACACCAGCAAGTCCTTTGCAAGGAGAGACAAGGGTACAGGGCTCCCCAGTGATCCTCACAGGCTTTTACTGAAGGCAGACATGAGAAAATAACAGCACAGCAGTTCAAAAAGAGAGTCAAGGTTAAAAAGCGAGTTTTTCTTTAACTGTATGATTGAACTCTTAATACATTCTGTTTCCTGCACTTCTGTTGGCCTTTTTCTTTTTTCTTTCTTTCTTTCTTTTTTTTTTGGAGACAGAGTTTCACTTTATCGCCCTCCGTAGGTTGCTATGGCATCACAGCTCACAGCAACCTCCAACTCCTGGGCTTAGGTGATTCTCTTGCCTCAGCCTCCTGAGTAGCTGGAACTACAGGTGCCCGCCACAATGCCCAGCTATTTTTTTGTTGCAGTTTGGCCGGGGCTGGATTTGAACCCACCACCCTTGGTATATGGGATCGGCACCCTACCCACTGAGCCACAGGCACCACCCTGTTTGTCTTTTTCTTATTACTACTACATATGACTTAGGGCTGGGACAGTATGCTGTGTCTAGTGAGTATTATTTTTAGTACTTGGGCCAACAGTGATGCTTGGCTTTCCCCAGATCACTCTGTCCCTAGTGGCTAGTACTTTTAACCCTATACTCTATCCCAAAGTTAATAAGAGGAAGAACCAGGATTAAAAAAAACCCTGTAGGCTATAAAAAATACAGCTGCCTTCAGCCCCGATTAGGATTAATCAACTTTACATGGTTATAGATGTTTTTGTTTGTAACACACACACACACGTCAGTACTCCTAAAAGGGGGAAGGGCAGAGAAAAACAAAGCAAGAGCACTGTAGCTATGAAGACGTATTATGCTGCCAGCATCTGTCTATCAGAAATCACAAATGCGTATATGTTTTGGTCCAGTTATTTCTGGACCAAAAATATGGGGAATATGGGGGGAATTTTTTCTTACACTTAACAACACGTGTGCAAAATGGTATGTGTACAAGATGATTCATTATGTCATTAAACAGAATGGGAACAATGCAGTTAACTCATCAATAGAGTTAAGTATGGTGTGACCATACATGGAACACTATGTAACTGCTAGTAAATAGAAATGCACATAAACCAAAGCCTTTTGAACTGATGTAGAAAGATCTCCAGCCTGCCCAACAATGATGACTACAACCAAAAAATAGCCAGGCATTGTTGTGGGTGCTTGTAGTCCCAGCTACTTGGGAGGCTGAGGCAAGAGGATCATTTAAGCCCAAGAGATTGAGGTTGCTGTGAGCTGTGATGCCATGGCATTCTACCCAGGGCAACAGCTTGAGACTCTGTCTCAAAAAAAAAAAAAAAAAAAGAAAGAAAGAAAGAAAAGAAAATACTAAGGTATGAAACAGTATATGGGAGTAAGATTGTGTGTGTGCGTGCGTGTGTGTCTATGCTGTGTGTGTAATATGTCTGGAAAAACATATACACAAAAACTGATAATAGGCCAGGCACGGTGGCTCACGCCTGTAATCCTAGCACTCTGGGAGGCCAAGGCAGGTGGATTGCCTGAGCTCAGGAGGTAGAGACCAGTCTGAGCAAGAGATTGTCTCTGAAAAATAGCCAGGCTTTGTAGCAGGCCTGTGTCCCAGCTACTCAGGAGGCTAAGGCAAGAGGATTGCTTGAGCCTCAGAGTTTGAGGTTGCTCTGAGCTACGATGCCATGGCACTCTACCGAGGGTGACAAAGTGAGACTGTCTCAAAAAAAAAAAAAAAGCCTGATAATAATTTTTTGTTTATGGGATGGGAACTGGGTAGTGTGGGGTCAGGGGTGAGAGAAAGACTTTTCACTGTATCTTCTTTAATATTTAAACTTTTGAACTACATGTTTGCATTACTCTTTCAAATTTTAATTTTTTTTCCTTTTCAGATAGGGTCTTGCTCTGTTGCCCCATCATAGGTCATTGCAGCTTCAAACTCCTGGGTTCAAGTGATCTTCCTGCCTCAGCCTCCTGAGAAGCTGGGGCTATTTGGGCACTCCAGCACACCTGACTAATTTTTTCAATATTTTTGTAAGGACAGGGTCTTGCTATGTTTCCCATGCTGGTCTAGAGCTCACGGGCTCATGTGATTCTCTTGCCTCCACCTTCCAAAGTGTTAAGATTACAGGCATGAGCCTTTGCACCTGGCTGAATCTTAAAAAAAAACAAAAATATATTACCCTTGAAGGCAGGACACAACTACAACAGGGACTATACCTAACAAATGCAAACATTGTAACCTAATTCTTTTACCCTCAAATTAACCTGAAATTAAAAAAAAAAAGTATTACCTTGTTGTTCCTGGATATTCCAAGGTTCACTATACAAAATACTACCTTAAATGGATCCTGTTCTGATGAAAGGGTCATGTTGTTAATAGACAATAAATGATCCTACACTGGTTCATAAATCTTGATAATCAAGTTATATTCTATTGGAAACACCAAGTTGAAATCAAGGCAGCTTATTTCATATTTACTGATTTTCTATTCCTCTACTGTTATGTTCATTTTAGCATAATTATATGAACATAGTCTAATAGTATTTTTGATCTGGCACATGATAACAGCAAAACTAAGGGCAACTCAAATTTTATGACAAATGACTGACTCCACCTGTTAGAGCCCTCCTCTAGCAGAATTACAAACACAGTGAGCTCCACAGCGACATCTAGTGTACACGTTTTGTAAAATCATTCAGATGCGATGTAGTATAGTAGCTTGTGGCCATAAGACTAGAACATCTTGTAAAATCCTGAAGTAAATAGCTTAACCAAAGTCTGCTTATTTATTCTTCTTCTTTTTTTTTTTGTAGAGACAGAGTCTCACTTTGTCGCCCTTGGTAGAGTGCTGTAGCGTCACAGCTCACAGCAACCTCCAGCTTTGGGGCTTAGGCGATTCTCTTGCCTCAGCCTCTGGAGTAGCTTGGACTACAGGTGCCGGCCACAACGCCCGGCTGATTTTTTTGTTGCAGTTGTCCTTGTTGTTCAGCAGGCCTGGGCCGAGTTGGAACCCACCAGCCTCGGTGTATGTGGCCTGCACCCTACCCACTGAGCTACCAGCGCCACCCTTTTGTTCTGTTTTAAAATAATAGACAGTGTTGACTTTTATTAAATGGCTTTTCTGTGTCTTTTGAGATGCTTACATAGTTGAAATTATAAGGACCAACATATTTAAAAATACATGGAATTAGGCCAGATGTGGTGGCTCACACCTGTAAATCCTAGCACCCTGGGAGGCCAATTTGGGAGGATCATTTGGGCTCAGGAATTTGAGACCAGCCTGAGCAAAAGCAAGACCCAGTCTCTACTAAAAACAGAAAAAAGTTAACCAAGGCATGGTGGCAGGTGCCTGCAGTCCCAGCTACTTGGAGACAGGCAAGAAGATTGCTAGAACCCAGCAGTTTGAGGTTACTGGGAGCTATGACGCCATGGCACTCTAGCCTGAGCAACAAAGTGAGACTCTGTCTCAGTAAAAAAGAAAAAAATCCGAAAGTTTATAAAGTAGGGACATTATAGTGAGTTAAGGTTAATTTATTATGGAAGAAAGAAAAAAATTTAAAGAAATTTGGTGTAGCCTAAGTATATGGTGTTTATAGCCTGCAGTAACCTTCAGTAATAACCTCGACCTTCATACTCACTGACTCACCCAGAGCAACTTCCAGTCCTGCAAGCTCCATTCACAGTGCTCAATACAGATGTACCATTTTTTATCTTTTAAACCATATTTTTAACTGTATTTTTTCTGTTTAGACACATACTAACCATTATATTATAACTGCCTCTATAGTATTCAGTACAGTAACAAATTGAACAGGTTTTTAGCCGAGGAGCAGTAGTCTAAGCCATCTAGGTTTCATAAGTACAGTCTGTGACGTTTGTACCACAACCTGTTTCTTGTGCACCCTGTTGTTAAGCAATGCTCGATGGTGCTTATTTTTTCCGCCTCCTGGTTTTAGGGATTCCAATGCAACGTTGAATAGAAGTGATGGAGGACCTCCTTGTCTTATCCTTGATCTCAAATGGAAAGCTTTCACAATTTTACTATTATAATGTTTGCTCTAATCACTGATGACACTCTATGTATCTTCATTATCATTCAGGTGAAAATATTTTCTAATTTGTGCTGTAATTCCTTCTTCAGTTTGATTCATGAGTATCTGAAAGTGCACTCCTCAATTTCAAGCATTTAGAGATTTTCTGAGTATTGTTCTTTATTGATTTCTAGCTCAATTCCACTGTAGTGAGAGAATATGTGATCAATTATTGAAACTTCGGGAGAGGTCTTGCTTTATAAAGCTCAGGATGTGGTCAATTTTTATCGAAGTTCTGGTTCCAGTTGAAAGGAACATGTGTGATAGACAGAATTCTTTCTCCCAGGACCTTTATCCTCTACTGTTAATTCTGTTCATATGTTATATTACATGACAAAGGGATTTTTGCAGATGTGTGATTAAAATGAGGATATTATCCTGAATTATCCAGATGGAGCCACTATAATCGCATGAGCCCTTAAAAGCAGAAGAGGGCTGGGCACAGTGGCTCACACCTGTAATCCTAGCACTCTAGGGGCCACAGAAGGTGGATCTCCTGAGCTCAGGAATTCGAAAACAGCCTGAGCAAGAGTAAGACTCCATCCCTGTTAAAAACAGAAAAACTAGCCAGGTATTATGGCAATCATCTGTAGTCCCAGCTACGGGAGGCTAGGGCAAGGGGATCACTTGAGCCCAAGAGTTCGAAGTTGCTGTGAATGATGATGGATACTCTACTCAGGGTGACAGAGTAAGACTCTGTCTCTAAATAAATAAACAAACAAAAACCACAGAAGGCATAAGGGAAAGTCAGAGATTCCAAGCATGGGAAGAATTCAATACTTCTTTGCTGGCTTGGAGTTAGAGATGGGGCCAAGTGGGAAACATGAGAAGGAACTAAATTCTGCCAACACCCTCAGTGAGTCTGGATGGGGATTCTTCCCCAGTACAGATTGCAATCCTGGCTGAGTGTGGTGACTCATGCCTGTAATCCTAGCACTCTGGGAGGCCGAGGCAGGAGGATCACTTGAGGTCAGGAGTTCAAGACCAGCCTGAGCAGGAGTGAGCACCCTGTCTTTACTAAAAGTAGAAAAATTAGCTGGGCCAGGGGCACATGCCTGTAGCCCCAGCTATTCAGGAGCTGAGGCAAGAGGATCATTGGAGCCCAGGAGTTTGGGGTTGTTGTGAACTATGGATGCTACTGCACTGCAGCTGGGCAACACAGAGAGACTGTCTCAAAAAAGAAACAAAAAATCATGCTGAATTCTTGATTTTGGCTCCATGAGACCCTAAGCAAGGAATACAGCAGGTCCATGCTGGGCCAAAACTTGTGACTCAAGGAAACTGAGATATTAAGTGGGTATTGTTTTAAGCTGTTAGATTTATAATGGTAGCTAAAACAACATGCATTTTTTTGTTGTGTGTTATGTATATATCAGCTATGAATTGTTATCCAATAACTAAAAATAGCCCATACAAAACTTATTGCCTAGGGTCCCATATTGAACTCGAGTTGGAAGAGGCGAGTCCGGTCTCAAAATGGAGGGCCATGATCCAAAGGAAGCAGAGCAGTTGAGAAAACTGTTTCTTGGTGGTCTGAGCTTTGAAACTACAGATGATAGTTAAGAGAACATTTTGAGAAATGGGGCACACTCACAGATTGTGTGGTAATGAGAGATCCCCAAACAAAACGTCCCAGGGGCCTTGGTTTTGTGACTTACTCTTGTGTGGAAGAGGTGGCTGCAGCAAGGTGTGCTCGACCACACAAGGTTGATGGGCTGTTGTGGAACCAAAGAGCTGTTTCTAGAGAGGATTCTGTAAAGCCTGGGGCCCATCTCACAGTGAAGGAAATTTTTGTTGGTGGTATTAAAGAAGATACAGAAGAATATAATTTGAGAGACTACTTTGAAAAGTATGGCAAGATTGAAACCATAGACGTTATGGAAGACAGGCAGAGTGGAAGAAAGAGAGGATTTGCTTTTGTAACTTTTGATGATCATGATACTGTTGATAAAATTGTTGTTCAGAAATACCACACTATTAATGGGCATAACTGTGATGTGAAAAAGGCCCTTTCTAAACAAGAGATGCAGTCTGCTGGATTGCAAAGAGGTCGTGGAGGTGGATCTGGCAACTTTATGGGTCGGGGAGGAAACTTTGGAGGTGGTAGAGGTAATTTTGGCCGTGGTGGAAACTTTGGTGGAAGAGGAAGATATGGTGGTGGAGGTGGTGGCAGCAGAGGTAGTTATGGAGGAGGCGATGGTGGATACAATGGATTTGGAGGTGATGGTGGGAACTATGGCGGTGGTCCTGGTTACAGTAGTAGAGGGGACTATGGTGGTGGTGGACCAGGATATGGAAACCAAGGTGGCGGATATGGTGGTGGAGGAGGATATGATGGTTACAATGAAGGAGGAAATTTTGGAGGTGGTAACTATGGTGGTGGTGGGAACTATAATGATTTTGGAAATTATAGTGGACAACAGCAATCAAATTATGGACCCAAGAAGGGGGGCAGTTTTGGTGGAAGAAGCTCGGGCAGTCCATATGGAGGTGGTTATGGATCTGGTGGTGGAAGTGGTGGCTATGGTAGCAAAAGGTTCTAAAAACAACATAAAAGGGCTACAATTCTTAGCAGGAGAGAGAGCGAGGAGTTGTCAGGAAAGCTGCAGGTTACTTTGAGACAGTTGTCCCAAATGCATTAGAGGAACTGTAAAAATCTGCCACAGGAGGAACGATGATCCATAGTCAGAAAAGTTACTGCAGCTTAAACAGGAAACCCTTCTTGTTCAGGACTGTCATAGCCACAGTTTGCAAAAAGTGCAGCTGTTGATTAATGCAATGTAGTGTCAATTAGATGTACATTCCTGAGGTCTTTTATCTGGTGTAGCTTTGTCTTTTTCTTTTTCTTTTCTTTTTTTTTTTTTTTTTTTTTTTTTTTTTTTTCTTTTTGTAGAGACAGAGTCTCACTTTTTATGGCCCTCGGTAGAGTGCCGTGGCGTCACAAGGCTCACAGCAACCTCCAACTCCTGGGCTTAAGCGTTTCTCTTGCCTCAGCCTCCCGAGTAGCTGGGACTACAGGCGCCCACCACAACGCCCGGCTATTTTTTTGGTTGCAGTTTGGCCGGGGCCGGGTTTGAACCCGCCACCCTCGGTATATGGGGCCGGCGCCTTACCGACTGAGCCACAGGCGCCGCCCTCTTTTTCTTTTCATTACATCAGGTATATTGCCTTGTAAATTGTGGTAGTGGTACCAGGAATAAAAAATTAAGGAATTTTGAACTTTTCAAAAAAAAAAAAAACAACAACAAAAAACAAAACAAAACAAAACTTATTGCCTAGAACATCAGCCTAGTTTCACTGTCAAGGTCTCTATTCCTTCCCTTTTATTTTTTATTTATTTATTATTTTTTTGAGATAGAGTCTTACTCTATTGCTCTGGGTAGAGTGCTGTAGTGTCATAGCTCACAGCAACCTCAAATTCTTAGGCTCAAGCAATCCTCTTGCCTCAGCTGCCCAAGTAGGCTGGAACTATAGGACCCCTACATTGCGCCCAGCTAGTTTTTCTATTTTTAATAGAAACAGGGTCTTGCTCTTGCTCAGGCTGGTCTCCAACTTCTGAGCTCAAGCAATCGACCTGCCTCAGCCTCCCAGAGTTCTAAGATTACAGGTGTGAGCCACCATGTCTGGCCCATCTGCTTTATTTATACAGGGCAGTTCATCTCTCACAAACCATTTTCTAACTCTTACCTGCAAATGTAACTTTCATTTTTTTTTTGAGACAGATTCTCAAGCTGTCATCCTGGGTTGAGTACTGTTGTGTCCTAGCTCACAGCAACCTCCAACTCTTGGGCTCAAGTGATCCTCTTGCCTCAGTTTTTTAATTTTTAGTAGAGACAGGGTCTCACTTTTTGCTCAGGCTAGTCTCGAACTCATGAGTTCAAGCAATCCACCCGTCTCAGCCTCCCACAATGCTAGGATTACAGGCTTGAGCCACCATGCCTGGCGCCCCCAAATCTATCTTGACTGGGAAGGAAAGAGGCCATCTTCTTTTTTTTTTTTAAGAGACAGAGTCTCACTTTGTCACCCGTTGTAGAGTGCGATGCTGTCACAGCTCACAGCAACCTCCAGCTATTGGCCTTAGGTGATTCTTTTCCTTCCGCCTCCCGAGTAGCTGGGACTATAGGCGCCTGCTACGATGCCCGGATGATTTTATTTTTTTTGTTGCAGTTTGGCCGGGGCACCCTCAGTATATGGGGCCGGTGCCCTACTCACTGAGCCACAGGCGTCACCCCAGGCACCACCCCAGGCCTTCTTTTTGACAAAATCCAATGTCTTACCAGAGCAGGAGGGATTTATATACAGTATCTTTGTCTAAGTTACATCTATGGTTACTTTCTTTTTATTATGTACTTCTGTTTTATTTATTTATTTAGAGACGGAGTCTCACTATGTCACCCTCAGTAGAGTGCTGTGGCATCACAGCTCACAGCAACCTCCAACTCTTGGGCTTAAGCAATTCTCTTGCCTCAGTCTCCCAAGTAGCTAGAACTACAGGCACCTGCCACAACTCCTAGCAATTTTTTTGTTGCAGTTGTCATTGTTGTTTAGATGGCCTGGGCTGGATTTGAACCTGCCAGCCTCAGTGTACGTAGCTGGCACCATAACCACTGTGCTATGGGTGTCAAGCCTGTTTTATTTATTTTGGTTTCAAAATATTATGAGGGTACAATTGTTTGGTTACATGTATCAGTTTTTTATGCTTGAGTCAGGGTTATAAGTGTACCCATTACCCAGATAGTGTTCATTGTACCCATTATATAATTTTTGCCCATTCCCTTCTGCCCCTCTCCCGTGCTTGATTTCCACTGAGTTTCACTTCCCTCTGTGCACCTATGTGCCCATCAGTTAGTTCCAGGTTAATAGTGAGTGCATGTTATTTGTTTTTCCATTCTTTAGATGTGTGACATAGGGGAAAGGTCTCCAGTTCCATCCAAATTGTTTCAAAAGGCTTTAATTCATCCTTATTCATGGCTGAGTAGTATTCCATAGTATACATATACCACATTTTGTTAATACATTTATGAATTGATGGGCACTTGGTTTCATTTACATTTTTGTAATTGTGAATTGCACTGCAATAAACATTTGAGTGTATGCAGATATCTTTTTGATAAAATGACTTCTTTTCCTTTGGGCAAATATCCAAAATAGTAGAATCACTGGATCAAATGGTAGGTCTACTTTAAGTTCTTTGAGGAATCTCCATACTGTTTTCCACAGAGGTTTCACTAATTGGCAGTCCCACTAACAATGTCTGAGGATTCCTTTCTCTCTGCATCCACACCAGCATCTACTGTTTATGGAATTTTTAATAAAAGCCATTCTAACTGGGGTGATAGCTCATTATGGTTTTAATTTTCTTTCTTTCTTTTTTTTGAGACAGTCTCATTATGTTGCCCTCGGTAGGGTGCCATGGTGTCACAGCTCACAGCAACCTTAACCTCTTGGGCTTAAGTGATTCTCTTGCCTTAGCCTCCCAAGTAGCTGGGACTACAGGCGCCCGCCACAATGCCCGGCTATTTTTTTGTTGCAGTTGTCATTGTTGTTTAGCTAGCCTGGGCCAGGCTTGAATCCACCAGCCTGGGTGTATGTGGCCGGCGCCCTACCCACTGAAATATGGGCACCGCCTGTGGTTTTAATTTTCATTTCCCTGATAATTAGTGATGTTGAGCATTTTTCATGTTTACTGTTTTTTTCTATATTCTTTTGAAAAGTTTCTGTTCATGTCTTTTGCCAGCTTTTTTAATGGGATTGTTTGTTCTTCTCTTGCTGATTTGCTTGAGTTCTTTATAGATTCTGTTTATTAGCCCTTTGTCAGATACAAAGTTTATGAATATTTTCTCTCATTCTCTAGGTTGTCTATTTGCTCCGTTGATTATATCTTTAGCTGTGCAGAAGGTTTTTAATTTAATCAAGTCCCATTCATTTATTTTTATTGTTGCTGTGATTGCCATTGGGGTCTTCTCCATAAATTCTTTGCCTAGGCCAATATCTAGAAGAATTTTTCTAACATTTTCTTCTGAAATTCTTATGGTTTTGTGCCTTACATTTAAGTCTTTTATCCATCTTGAATTAATTTTTATGAGTGGTGAGAGATGTGGGTCCTATTTCAATCTTCTACATGTAACTATCCAATTTTCCCAGCACCATTTATTCAATAGGGCTTCCTTCCTCAGTGTATGTTGTTGTCTACTTTGTCAAAGATCATTGGCTGTATGTAGATGGTTTTACATCTGAGTTCTCTGCTCTGTTCCATTGGTCTGTTTTTTTTTGTTTTTTTTTTGTCCCAATATCATGCTGTTTTGGTTACTATAGCCTTGTAGTATAGTTAGAAGTCTTACAATGTGATCCCTCCAGATTTGTTATTTTTGCATAAGAATTGCTTTGGCTATCTGGGTACTTTTCTGATTCCCAACAAAGCACAGAATTATTTTTTCTAGATCTGTGCAATATATATGACATTGGTTTTTGTTTGTTTGGTTTTTTTTTTTGGAGACAGAGTCTCACCATGTCACTCACAGCAATCTCTAACTCTTGGGCTTAAGCAATTCTCTTGCCTCAGCCTCCCAAGTAGCTGGGACTACAGGCGCCTGCCACAACACCCGGCTATTTTTGTTGTTGTTGTTGTTGTTGTTGTTGTCATTGTTTAGCAGACCCTGGCTGGGTTCGAACCCACCAGCCTCAGTGTATGTGGCCAGAGCCTTGGCCAGTGTGCTATAGGCGCCTAGCCATGACATTGGTATTTTGATGGAGATTGCAATGAATCTATAAACCACCTTGAATAGTATGGACATTTCAATAATGTTGATTCTACTAACCCATGAACATGCTATGTTTTCCATGTATTTTTGTCATCTATTCCTTTATGCAATGTTCTGTAGTTTTTTCTTTCCTTTATTTATTTTTTTTTAGACAGTCTTACTCTGTAGCTCTGGGTAGAGAACCATGGCATCATCATACCTCACAGCATCCTCAAACTCTTGGGTTCAAGCAATCCTCTTGCTTCAGCCTCTCAAGTAGCTGGGATTACAAGCTCCTGCCACCACACCAAACTGGTTTTCCTATTTTTAGTAGGGATGTGGTCTTGCTCTTGCTCAGGCTGGCCTCCAACTATGAGCTCCAGCAATCTAGAGGCCTCCTTGGCCTCCCAGAATGGTAGGATTACAGGTGTAAGCCACAGAGCCTGACCTTACAGTTCTCTTTTTAGGAATTTTTTTTCCTCCTTGGTTAGGTATTTTATTTTCTTTTAGCTATTATGAATGATATTGAGCCTTTGATTTGACTCTCACTTGACTGTTACTGTTGTATAGAAATGCTACTGATTTAGATTGATTTTGTAACCTGAGAATTTGCCGAATTTATTTATCCATTCCAGGAGTCTGTTAGTGGAGTCTTTGGGGTTTTCTAGATATAAGGTCATATGTCAGCAAAAAGTTATAGCTTGACCTCCACTTTACTGATTTGAATCCCAGGCAATCCCTGGTTTATGAATGGAATAGGTTCTGTAAGTTTGTTCTTAAGTTGAATTTGTATGTAATTTGGAACATTTACCTACATGTACCTATAATAAATGTACTACCTAAAATAGGTACATTTACCTATTACTTGTTATAGCCTGTGCTCATAAGTGAAAGTTGTAGGTCAGTAGGATGTTTATAACTTGGGGACTTAAGGTGAGGGCCTCTTTTTTTAAGTGCAAGTTGTAATGTAAGTCAGATGTTTGTAACTCAAGGGCTGCCTGTAATCTTTATTTCTTTCTCTTTCCTGATTGCTCTGGCTAGGATTTCTAGCACTGTGTTGAATAGAAGTAGTAACAGTGGGCACCCTTATCCAGTTCGTAGTGGAAATGCTTTCAACTTTTCTCTATTCAGTATGATGTTGGCTGTGGGTTTGTCATTGATGACTTTTATAATCTTGAAATAGGTTTGTTTGTCTGGAAAAGTCTTTATTTCTCCTTCATATATGAAACTTTTTTTTTTTTTTTTGAGACACAGTCCCACTATGTAGCCTGGGGTAGAGTGCTGTGGCGTCACAGCTCACAGCAACCTCAAACTCTTGGGCTAAAGTGATTGTCTTGCCTCTGCTTCCCAAGTAGCTGGGACTACAGGTGCCTGCCATAACACCTGGCTATTTATTTTTATTTTTTTTGGTTGTAGTTGTCATTGTTGTTTGGCAGGCTCGGGCTGGATTCGAATCCACCAACTCTGGTGTATGTGGCTATGCCCTAGACGCTGAGCCACAGGCAGCAAGACCATGTATGAAACAGTTTTACAGGATAAAAAAAAATTTAGGCTGGCAGGTGTTCTGTTCAAGAAGACTGATGATTGGGTCCTAATCCCTTCTGGCTTGCAAGGTCTTAGTTGAAAAGGCTGCAGTTAGCCTGATGGGTTTTCCTTTGTAAGTTACTTGATGTTTTTACCTCATGGCTCCCTGGAATTCCTCCTATGTGTTGACTTTGGCTAGTCTGATGATTATGTGTCTTGGTGATTGCTTCTTTACAATGAATCTCCTGAATGTTCATTGATCTTATATCTGGATATCTAAATTCCTAGCAAGACCAGGAAAGCTTCCTTCAATATTCTCTCAGATAGGTTTTCCAGCTCTGTGCTTTTTCTTCTTCACCCCAACAGGTGACTATGTTTCTTATATTGGGCCATTTTACATAATCCCGTATTTCTTGTTAGCTTTGTTTATTCCCCTTAATTTTCTGTTTATTTTTAAGTGACTAAGTTGGGAAAGTTGTCTTCAATTTCTGAGATTCTCCTTTGCCTGGTCTAATCTATTCTTAAAACTTCCCACTATGTTTTGTATTTCCTTAAATGAACTTTTCATTTCCAGAAGTCTATTTGGTTCTTTTTTTTAATATGATGATCTCTTTAGGGAATTTTTCATTCATTTCCTGAATTGTTGTTCTGGTTTATTTGAGTTGGTTTTCCATTTTCTCTTGGATTTCATTGAGCTTCCTTGCAATCCATATTTGCATTTCTTTATCTGTCATTTCAATATTTTCATCTTGGTTGGTATCCGTTATTAGAGAGCTGGTGTTCCCTTTTGGGGGTGTCCTTTCACTCTTACTTTTCATATTTCCATCTGGACAGCCGTCACTTTAAAAAAAAATATATATACCTTTACTTCATTTATTTATTTGCAGTTTTTGGCCAGGGCCAGGTTTGAATCTGCCACCTCCAGTATATGGGGCCAGTGCCCTACTCCTTTGAGCCACAGGTGCTGCCCTGTCACTTTTTTTTTTTTTTTTTAAGACAGAGTCTCACTCTCTTGCCTGTGGTAGAGTGCCGGGGTGTCATAGCTCACAGAAACTTCAAACTCGGGCTCAAGCAATCCTCTTGCCCCGGCCTCACAAGTAGCTGGGACTAAAGGCATCCACCACAATGCCCAGCTATGTTTTTTTTAGAGATGGGGTCTTGGTCTTCCTCAGGCTCATCTCAAACTCCTCAGCTCAAGCAGTTCCCCTACTGCAGCCTCTCAGAGAACTGGGATTACAGGTGTGAGCTACCACGACTGGTCTGTCATTTATTTTGAGATTTTCTTTTGTTTAGATGGGACTTCTTTTTCCTTCCCCCTGCACTTGTAAGGGAGTGTCTGGAGCATATGTTGGGTAAGAGCCTTTGGCTTTGCTCATGGGTGCTTTGACAGGGATCTAGGTTCTTGATGGAGGCCTTGGTTATAGACAGTCTTAGTGTGGTGGTTTTCTCAGTTGATAG
Source organism: Nycticebus coucang (assembly GCF_027406575.1). Taxonomy (NCBI): domain Eukaryota; kingdom Metazoa; phylum Chordata; class Mammalia; order Primates; family Lorisidae; genus Nycticebus; species Nycticebus coucang. Next base: position 23,435,669 of record NC_069782.1, read on the forward strand.
TTATTTGTAGGCTGTAGCAGTGGTGAGCTATGTGTGTATGAAGATTCCTTGTCTCTCTTTGATGAGTGAGGATGGAAGTGTTTCAGATTTCTCTTTACTCAGTGGTCATCATAACAGTGTAACTCTTAACAATAGTGTGAATTGTACTGTCACACCCAGTTTAATCTCTGAGACAACAGGTGGTGCTTGTGGCTAAGAATCAATCACAGCCTGTATGATGGGGTTAGTAAATGCTGTAAGGTGCTGACCTACCCTGTCAGTACGTGGTGTTTGCCAGAAGGACCAAGCTGCAGTGTTTTTTAGGGAACTGTGACCAGCTCTTACCCTTTGGGAGAAGCACTCGCATGCCCCAGGTGGTATGTGGGCCCCTGTAAATTCCAGGTGAGTCCTTATCCTCCATCATAGCAGGGGAGGGTGGAAGATTTGGGTGTGCTTGCCCTCAGGCTCCACAAATGCTGGTAAAGTAGGTATTTCAGCAGGGGACAAAGGTCCACTCTTAGCCATTTAGGAAAAAACACCAGAGAGGGCCTGAAGTGGCCCCACCTAGCCAGAAAATCTGCTTGTGGAGGTAGGGGCCATCTGAGATGACATTCAGGCTGTCAGGAGTGGGTTTAGCTCTTCTCCCCAACTCTTGCTCCAAGGTCTCCCTCTGGCAGCTGCTGGCAAGAATGAGCTCAATCCAGCTGAGCTCCTCAACAGGGGTATTCCTAAGCCTGGTGTGGCTGGGACCCACACTGCACTGTCTTTTCAGTTCTTCCCACAAGGACTTCCTCACTTCCCAAGAGTAGTCCACAAATCTCACCTCTAGGCACCCAAGAAACACAACTGAGTCCTGGAGGGTCGGCATCTGACCTATGGGCCTGTCTCTGGGTCCCTGAAGATCACTCCCTGACTGTGCCATGGAGGAGTGCACTGGTCCCAAGTTGTCCATGGGTGCTCAATCAGGTTTGATGTCCATCTGCTTCAGGGCATGTCCACTGTGACACTGCAGCCAGGTAGGCGGCACCAGGGAGGCCTGGTGAACAGAGAGCTCAAGATCTGAGCACCCCTTAACCCTCTGCAGGTCTGTTAGAGGAAAGGCTTGAGCCCCATTCTCAGTGGAAAGCCCAGGAGAGAGGAAGCAGCAGCTCCTGAGAGCTCCAGCTCAAGTAGCCCCCTCTTAGCAGCTGTAGGCAGGGGAGGGAAAAGGGAAGAAAAGAGTCTGAATGGAGGAAAGCTAGCATCTGGTCATCTCTGTCCCTTTTTTCAGAAGGCAGCCTACCCAGCATATCCAGGCTCTGGGCTCACACAGATCCCCCAGGACCCACTGGCCCTGTGGCTCCCACAGTTTGGGCTAGAGTTGGGAAATGTTAGTGTGGGAAGGAGCAACTGAAAACTGAGGGCTAAAGCCCCATGGGGTGCACAGGTGGTGGTGGAGAAGCAACATGGGCCTGCCATCTTGGCTCAAGACTGTGGTGATGGTGAGAGCCCCCACGGAGGCTAGAAGCCTCCTCTGTCCTCAAGATGCTCCCAGTTCACTGGCGGCAGCAGCTTTTGGGCTTGTGAAGGTAAAAAGGCTCTCCAGTTGCTCAGGAGCCTGATGACTGCCAGAGACGTGAGGTGAGAAACCAACCCTCCGCCTACCCTTTCCACTGCACCCTAAGTCTCTTGGAGGTTGACTTCTGCTGATATTTTACTCCTTCTTCTGCCCTGCTTCTTCCATGGAATCTCTAGTAGGTTCTGGCACTTTTCCCTTGGAATTACATCTGATCTATAATTCTTTCTTTCTCTCTTTCTTTTTTTTTTGGAAACTGAGCCTCACTCTGTCACCCTGGGTAGAGTGCTGTGGCTTCATTTTAGCTCCCAGAAACCTCCAACTCCTGGGCTCCAGTGATTCTCTTGCCTCAGTTCCCAAGTAACTAGGACTACAGGCACTTGCCACAATGCCCGGCTAGTTTTTCTATTTTTAATAGAGATGGGATCTCACTCTGGCTCAGGCTGGTCTTAAACTCCTGAGCTGAAGCAATCCACCTGCCTTGCCCTCCCAGAGTGCAGGTATTACAGGTGTAAGCCACTGGCCTGGTCTTAGAGTTCTAATATTTTTCAAGCTGTCACCCTGGGTAGAGTGCTGTGACATCACAGCTCACAGCAACCTCCAACTCCTAGGCTCAAGTGATTCTCCTGCTTCCCAAGTAGCTGGGACCTCCCAAGTAGCTGGGACCACAGGCACCTGCTACAATGCCCGGCTATTTTTTGGTTGCAGCCGTCATTGTTGTTTGGCGGGCCGGGCTGGATTCGAACCCACCAGCTCAGGTGTAGATGGCTGGTGCCTTAGCCGCTTAAGCCATAGGCACCGAGCCTTTAGAGTTCTAGTTTTGACAGTTACAGTGATATAAGTAGCATGAAAATCCAGATATAGACTATTTCCATGTCTCCAGAAAGTTCTTTATTGATCCTTTCAATCAAAGCTCTTGTTCCTAATCCCATGCCTTGGTAAGGATTGTTTTCTGTTTGTATAGCCTTGCCTTTTCCAGAGTAACATCCAAATAAGCCACATGTATGTAGCCTTTTGAGTTGAGCTTCTTTCACTTGGCACAGTACTTCCCACAACTGGCAATTTTGCTCCCCAGGGGACATTTGACTACATCTAGAGACATGTTTGGTTGTCACCGCCATGGAAGGAATATGACAGTGCATAGTGGCCATGAGGTTGCTAAACATCCTAAAATACTCAGGATAGCCACACACAACAAAAGATTATTTGTCCTGAAATGTCAGTAATGCTTAGTTTGAGAACCTTGACTTAGCATAAAGCTTCTAAAAGATGTTGCATTTATTAGTAATTTGTTCCTTTTATTTTGGAACAGAACTTTTATGTGCTTATTTTCAACCAGTAGGTCTTATTTATTCAAGTGCCTGTTCAAATCTGTAGTCTATTTTTTTTTTTAAGACAGAGTGTCACTTTCTTGCCCTCGGTAGAGTGCTGTGGCATCATCATAGCTCACAGCAACTTCAAACCGTTGGGTTCAAGTGATCCTCTTGCCTCAGCCTCCCAAGTATAGTACTGGGCACCCGCCATCATGCCTGGCTAGTTTTTCTATTTTTAGTAGAGATGGGGTCTTGCTTTTCCTCAGGCTGATCTCCAACTCCTGAGCTCAAGTTGCTCAGGCTGCTCCTCAGCCTCCCAGAATGCTAGGATGACAGGTGTGAGCCACTGGGCCTGGCCTATAGTCCATTTTTATTTTTATTTATTTATTTATTTATTATTTTTTTTTTTTTGTAGAGACAGAGTCTCACTTTATGGCCCTCAGTAGAGTGCTGTGGCCTCACACAGCTCACAGCAACCTCCAACTCCTGGGCTTAAGCAATTCTCTTGCCTCAGCCTCCCGAGTAGCTGGGACTACAGGCGCCCACCACAACGCCCGGCTATTTTTTGGTTGCAGTTTGGCCGGGGCTGGGTTTGAACCCGCCACCCTCGGTATATGGGGCCGGCGCCTTACGGACTGAGCCACAGGCGCCGCCCTATAGTCCATTTTTAAAAGTAGGTTATTGACAATACCAAATGTTTTCGAGGATGAGGAACAAATGGAGTTTTCTCCTCTACTCTGTTGGTGGGAATGAAATGATACAGGTACTCTGGAATAATTTAGCACTTTGTTCCAAACTAAACATGTTACTTATGATCCAGCAAGATTTAACACAGATTAATTTGTTGCCATATTTGCTTGAGCTCTCTCTTTCCCTCTATTTTGTCCCTAAAAATATAACATGATACACAAGTATTTTATGGTTTTCTCTCTATGCCTGCTCCCTCTTTCCCGTCCCACAGAGAACCATATCCTGAAAGTGCTTTCTGTCAGTGTTTTTATGGTTTCATTCCTCGTGCATCTCTCTCCATAGAAAAATACGTAGTAATGTTTGGGCGTTTTTATAATTTTATGATGGTTTCATTTAGAAATTATCTTTTTTGCTATTAATATTTGCTTTTACAGTCAACATTATGATATTGAGGCATTCACGCTATATATAAATATAATTCTTTTAATTATTTAATAATGTTCCATTAAAAGATGAAAGATAGTGTATTAGGTTCAATTAGATCATTTCCTTTCTCCATTATTGACAGTGCTACTAGGAGCATCCTTGTACCCATTTTAGCGCACAGCCAGCCATGTTTTCTGGAGTAGACCCTAAAGGTGGAATGGCTGGGACACCGGGTAATTGTCTCTTCACTTGCTATTTGGTGATAGCAACATCACCAAATTGCTCAGAAAAACCTGGTTGGCCAGTTCTGAGTCTCCATCTCCACCCATTAGTAGTATGGTCTTTCTCCTTTAAACCTCTTTCCTGGGCTGTCAGCCCCTTTTGCAACCCTGCTCCATATCCTTTCTTAAGACCTAACAGCACAGGGGAATTAGATGGAAAGGTACACTCTTGAGATTAATGATTTCTAATATCCACACAGGGGTCCCGATGAAGGCATTATTTTTGAGCAGCTCATGCTTTCTCCCTAGTCAATAAAGATAAAATCAGAGGAAAGTCAGGTGCTGCACTGTAAATAAACACCAGGCAATAAACCAGAGACCACAAAGCCTGGCTAATTTTTCTGTTTTTAGTAGAGACTGGGTCTTGCTCTTGCTCAAGGTGGTCTTCAACTCCTATGCTCCAGGGATCCCCTGGCCTCCACACTACCTCCCAGCATACTAGGATTATAGGCCTGAGCCACTGAGCCCAACTTGGATCTTAACTTATAAAAATCCAATCAATCTCTGCCTTTTAGTTGTTATTTTTAGGCCATTTATTTAATAACTTTTTTTTTTTTTAAGACACTCTCTGTCGCCCTGGGTGGAGTGCCATTGCATCACAGCTCACAGCAACCTCAAACTTTTGGGCTTAAGTGATTCTCTTGCATCAGCCTCCAAAGTACATGGGACTACAGGCGCCCGCCACAATGCCCAGCTATTTTTTTGTTGTTTAGCAGGCCTGGGCTGGGTTCGAACTCGCCAGCTCTGGTGCATGTACCCGGCATCCTAACCACTGAGCTATGGGTGCCAAGCCTTTTATTAATACTTTTAATATAATCACATACAGGTAGTCCTCCCATCCTCCCACCTTTAAGATGGCTTAATATTTTCCAACTTTGCCATATTGCTAAAATGATACTGTTAGGTATGTTCAACTTATGATGGAGCACCTGGATAAAACCATCATAAGGAGCATCTGTAGTTGGATTTAAGACTACCTCCTTGCTATTTATTTACTATTTTCCCAGTCCCTTCTCAGTTTTCTTTTTTGGTGAGTGGTCTCACTCAGAGTCCCACTCTGTCGCCCCGGGTAGAGTTCTATGGAGTAATGGCTCACAGTAACTTCCAACTCTTGGGCTTGAGCAATCCACTTGCCTCAGCCTCCTGAGTAGCTGGGACCACAGGTGCCCGCCACAATGCTGTAGACATGTCATCTTGCTTTTGCTCAGGCTAGTCTGAACTGAGTTCAAGCAATTCACCCAACTGGGCATACCAGAGTGCTATTAGCAACAGACTGGTCCCTATTGCATCACTTTTTTTTTTTTGCAATTTTTGGCTGGGGCTGGGTTTGAACCTGCCACCTCTGGCATGTGGGGCTGGCGCCCTACTCCTTTGAGCCACAGGCGCCACCCCCTATCTCATCACTTAAATGAGTAGTACTAATTCTAATAGCTGTTTTCCCAAGTGTCATGTGTAGTTTTTTTTCCAGATGCTAAGTTGTCTTTCACTGTTTTTATCACTGGTATTCAATAGCTTGATCACATGTGCCTTGGTTTGGGTTTGTTTTGGAGTTGTTTGAACTTTACATACCTGGGTTTACAGTTTTGTAAAATATAGTTCTAGCTGTTCTTCGTAACCATTTATGAAAGGCTGCTTGATACTGTCCCACGTTACTGAGGCTTTGCTCAGTTTTCAGCCTTTTTCTCTTTGTGCTTCGATTGAATTTTATCACCGTCTTCAGGTTCATTCATCTTTTTTTGTACTGTTGAATCTGTTACGCTCATTCAATAAAATTTTGATAGCTCTATTTTTCATCTCTAGAAATTTCATTTTTTTTTCAGACTAAGCATCCTGAAACTACTAGGCTTGAGCAATCCTTTTGCCTAAGCCTCCCATGTAGATGGGACTACAGGTGCCCACCACAATGCCTGACTAGTTCTTCTATTTTTAGTAGAGACGGGGTCTCAACTCTTGCTCAGGCTGGTCTCCAACTCCTGAACTCAAGCAATCCACACCTCCCCACCTCACCTCCCAGAAAGCTAGGATTATAGGCACTGCACCCCAGCTCATTTAGTTTGTTTTAAATTTTTGAGCACATATATATATACAATATATATTACATATTTTATAATATACATATATTCTTCTATGGTGGATCTCATTTTCTGGATCTGGATATTGTGTTACATTATGGAGGGGCGGCATTTTGTTATCTTCTTTTATTGTGTTCATCTTTGTTCTGGAAGACATATACATATATATACATTTTTGAGACAGAGCCTCAAGCTGTCGCCCTGGGTAGAGCGCCGTGACATACAGCTCACAGCAACCTCCAACTCCTGGGCTCAAGTGATTCTCCTGCCTCCGCCTCTCAAGTAGCTGGGACGACAGGCAACGCCGGGCTATTTTTTTGGTTGCAGCCGTCATTGTTATTTTGGCGGGCCCGGCCTGAATTTGAACCCGCCAGCTCAGGTATATGTGGCTGGTGCCTTAGCCGCTTGAGCCACAGGCATGGAGCCTTGAGCATATATGTTAATGAAGCATTTTGATTTTCTTCTTCTATGGTGGATCCCATTTTCTGGATCTGGATATTGTGAGTGTTACATTATGGAGGGGCGGCATTTCATTATCTTCTTTTATTGTGTTCATCTTTGTTCTGGAAGACAATTTACTAGAAGATCAGCTTGATCCTTTCAAAGCTTGTTTTTAAGTTCTGTGAAGATGTACCTAGAGCAGTTTTTAATCTAGAGTTCAATTTATTTCTACTTAGGAGTGACATTTGGTGTAAAATACCCTGAGTATTTTTACAAAGTCCCTCCACTCTGGCTGTTTGGAACTTTATATAGTTACTTACTTTGAGACAGTCTCTCAACTGGTCACCCTCAAGTAGAGTGCTTTGGCATCTTAGCTCACAGTAACTTTAAACTCTTGGGTTAAAGTGATCCTCTTGCCTCAGCCTTCCAAGTAGCTGGGCCTACAGGCTCTGGCCACAATGCCCAGCTATTTTTTAGAGACCGGGTCTCACTCTTGCTCAGGCTGGTCTCAAACTCCTGAGCTCAATCTACTGCCTCGGTCTCCCAAGTGTTGGATTACAGGCATTGAGCCACCTCACCTGGCCTTGTTTGGAACTTCAGTATCTCCCAGCCTTATGTTTTGAGAACTGTTTTGCACACAGTCCCTGGGTAGGTGTTTTTCATGTAGTCTTATCCAACTTCACCCTATGCATATACAGTTTTGGTAGTCAGTCAACTATCTGAGGGATTTCTATGCAGATATCTCGAGTTTTTCCTACATAGGCACTAATGTTACTTTGTCTCACAAATCCTACCTACCCCAGACTCATCAAACTTTTATCTGTTTTCTCAAACTCTTTAAGAAATGTTACTTTTGGGCGGCGCCTGTGGCTCAAAGGAGTAGGGCTCTGGCCCCATATGCCGGAGGTGGCAGGTTCAAACCCAGCCCCGGCCAAAAACTGAAGAAAAAAAAAAAGTTACTTTTATTTATTATGCCTTAAAACAAAAGTGCACAAAATTTTAAGTATATTGATGAATTTTTATGTATAAATGAACACATTAACTACAACATAGGTTAAGAATTTAAACATTTCTGGCTGCACCTGTGGCTCAAAGTAGTAGGGCACCAGCTCCATATGCCAGAGGTGGCAGGTTCAAACCCAGCCCCGGCCAGAAACTGCAAAAAAAAAAAAAAAGAATTTAAACATTTCTATTACCTAATAAGAATCTCATACTCTTATCCATCTCTCCCCAAATTTAGTACTATTCTGACTCCTATCACCATAGAATATTTTTTGCCTATTTTTCACTTTAGAATTTCGATTTGAACCATACATTTACTTTGTCTCAGGCTTATTTCACTCAATGTTATGTCTGTTGGGTCCACCCATATTACTCCATGTACAGATGCTCTCTTCACTTACGATGACATCTATGTCCTAATATACCCACTGTAAGTTAAAATGTATTTAATACACCTAGCCTACCTTGAACAGTCTCAGAACATTTACATTAATCTAAAATTGGCAAAATCATCTAGTGCAAAGCCTATTTTATAGTAGGGACTTACAAAAATGTTGACTATCTCATATAATTTACTGACTACTGCAAACAAATAGGTTCTATGTATAGAATGTATGATTTTACTTATAAAGCTACCAAAACAAGAACTCAGGATGTGAGGCTGTAGTAAGCTACCATTGTGTCATTATACTCCAGCCTGGGTGACAGTGGTCAATCAATCAACATAAACAGGACAATTTTGACGTACATATTTTAAGTATTAAAAAAAAAAAAAAGACAAAAATCATTGTTATGTAAAATAGGAGTAAGGGATGGGAGATGAGAGCCTTTGGGGGACGGGTAATGTTTGATGTGTGTGCTGACCGTCTGATCTCTCATTTTAAAAACAAAAACACTTACTTAGAATATTACCTACTCTCAAGCTACTACTACGTTCTCTGAGAGCTGTCTACATTATCTGCCTCTTGCGCCCAACCAAGGTCACCTCATTGCAAATGCAGACCACTGTTTCTCTGTCCACATTTTACTAAGCAGCATAAAGCTGTTGACCATCTTAAAATACTCTCTTCAATCATACTGCACTCTCCTGGTCGTCTTCCATTACCCATGCAACTTAAATACTGATTTTCATCCCTAGGTCCTTCTCACCCCTCCAGATCTTGATAGGCAATCTTATATATTTCCACATTGTATTAGGCCAGAAGAATTTCTCACAGGGATTATCAAATTCACTGTATTCAAATCCAAAGTCTTATTTTTCCTCCTAATTTGATCTAGAATTTTTATTTTTTAAATTAAATCATAGCTGTGTACATTAATGTGATCATGGGGTACCATACACTGGTTTTATAGACTGTGTGACACATTTTCATCACACTGGTTAACACAGCCTTCCTGGCATTTTCTTAGTTATTGTGTTAAATCTTCTAGAATTCTTTCAGTGACTGGCACCACCCTTCCATCAGGCCAAATAAAAACCCTCTACATTGTTTTTTTACTTGTCCCTCTGTTCATATCTAATTTATCAAGTCTACAGATATTACCTTTGAAGATAATGCAAAACTTTCTCTCCAGTCTCACTGCTACTCATTCATACTTAACTTTGTATATAATCAATTCTTTTGAATGAACAGATTAAATTGAACATTCCAAAGAACTGTCCCATTTGAATGTTAAGGTAATACCTACTAGCTCCCAAATGCTATTCAATTCCTCAGATTAAGAGAACAGTTGTGGTAGCCATGGTACAAAATGAGCCCCAATGATCCCTGCCTCCCGGTATTCACACCCTTGTGTAGTTCCTTCTTCACTTTAACAGCATTGATCTGTGTGACCCATAGAATATGGTTAAAATCACATCTTCATTTCCAAGGTTGGGTTATATAAAAGCTGCATTTCATTCTGTACTTGCTCTTCCTTGTACTAATCTGTAAGAAGCCAACTGCTACACCATGAGGGCACTCAAGCAACTGTGATGTCTCCAGCCAATAGCCAGTATAGATGTAGGGCTCACCAACTACTTTGTGAGCTTAGAAGCAGATTCCCTCTACTCCAGCTGAGCCTTCAAATGATACTACAGCTTGGCTGACAATTCAACTGCAGTGTCATGAGATCATGAGCCAGACTCACCCAGCTAATCTACTCCCTGATTCATGATCCACAGAAACTGCTGAGATTTGAGGTAATTTACCACATAGTAACAGGTAAGTTATTTCTCTCTGGAAAATAAAATTGATAGTGGTCTATTACAAAAGAATTTGGTCAGGACTGAAGTTTCAAATTTAGCTTTGATTTATTACAAATAAGCTGACAAATATTTGGATCTTAACTACAAAGTCATTACCAATTTCTCACAATATGATAAAGATTAATAGGAATATTTAAACTGCCAATAAATCAATGTGGCTATTAATGAAATAGTCAAATGCTTTTTATAAAAAAACTACTACCTCCAAGATGACCTCCATACAAGATAAAAGGAATTTCTACAATTGCAACCATGCAATACCAAACATTAATATTTGGTACAAAAGCATCATCAAGTAAGTATCTGCTGGAGAAGGTAGCAAACCTGTAAGTAATTTATTTCAATTCAATTTAAAAGCACTGTAAATATAGCATAAGTGTCACTGTCACTTCAAACAATGATTCCGTATCAGGAGAACTTAAGAGAATCACATAGAGTCTTCTTGCAACTAAAACTCCTATGTCTGCTCCTCTACTTCCTTTTCAAATCTTCAGTGTAAAGGATGGTGTATGAACTCCAAAAAGCTCTCAGTGACTGCCAATTCAAGGAAACAGATTAGACACATTTGTTTTATAGCCTCTTTCTACTGACACTACGTTACTGCTAAACGATTTAAAAAGTATTTAATGAAATGACAAAAGAGGAGTGGGGGCAGCACCTGTAGCTCAGTGGGTAGGGCGCCAGCCACATGCATGGAGGCTGGTGGGTCAAGCTGGGCCAGGCCAGCTAAAAACAGCAATGACAAAAAAATGCAAAAAAAAAAAAAAAAGCCAGGTGTTACGGCAAGCACCCGTGGTCCCAGCTGCTTGGGAGGCTGAGACAAGAGAATTGCTTAAGCCCAAGAGTTTGAGGTTCCCGTGAGCTCTGACAACAGGGCACTCAACCCCAGGCGACATAGTGAGAGACTGTCTCAAAAAAAAAAGAAAGAAAAAAATAGAAATGAATTAGCAAAATTGAAGAAAGCTTAAACCTAAATGTCTAGGAGTGAGCTACTTTAAAGAATACCGAAGAGCACCACGGAAGTCATGGAAGGAGCAAAGCTGAACACGGAAGTAGTCTAAAGTTTGTTTCTAGAGAACTGATCTTGTAGGTCCCTTCCGCCATGAGATGCAATCAGACCCATCCTTCTGAGCTGTGTGCAAGCTTGGCCAAGTTTCTTAACTTCTCTGAGCATCAATTTTCTCATTTGTAATTAGAGAATAAGAAAATGCCTACTTCATGGGATTACCATGAGGCTTAAGTGAGTCAATACAGATCAAGTGCATTGAGCAGCACTGAGCACACAGTAAGCAGACAATAAACTGTTTGCTTTCTAATTAATTATGGTACAGACAGTACTCTGAGAACCACTAATTTAAATGAAATCACCTTTGATGGGGTCAGGGACATGAATGACAGAAACATAATAGCACTTTCATCTCCTGAGCACAGCTCCATGATGAATACATAGCATAGTAACATTCTGGCTTAGTCGCAAAGCAAGACTAACAATCATGAGGGTCACAAGACAGTAAAACTGGGGTGGGGGTGAAGGGTAGGACATAGAGACCGGCAGGCAGTAATCACTACACTGTCTAGAGAGAGAGGCCTCTGAGAGCTTCCTATGCCATTCTGTGAGTATAATGGCTACACACTGCTTACCTGTGAACAAACGAGGACCTAATTACAATGATTAGAAGTAAAACATACAAATAGACTGAAGTGAGAACTAAAATGCAATAATCCATAAATACCACTTAAGAATGTTATCTAGACATCTTATAGTTTATGTTACTTGAAAAGCATTTATTACAACGACAAAACTAGAGGTTAATTACTTTATTACTGAATTATATCGTAAGGTCTACATCTACAATTTAATCAGGAAGAAATGCTTTGCACTTAACATCAAGGACACATTTACTCTAGTGGAATAAAACAGACACAGACGAAAGACCAAATACATGTTTTTAAAAAAATGACTATATGTTTTACCTGTTACTATTTTTGCTATTTTGGACCATACTCTTAGAGAATTAATTTTACATACATATTAAGTCTGATTTATCTCCCCACATTTTTAAACATTAAAATGGAGCTTCTCACAATTTCAAATTATAAACAAAAGACTGAAAACACATGGGAAACAGCATTTAAAAACAAAGAAAGCAAAAACTGCTACTACCTTATAGTGGAAAAGTTGAGTAAAACATGCTCCTTCTATGGCTCATCTGAAAGAAACACTTTTACTCAGAGAGGCAAACATTTCTGATCTAGAAGTAAGTTTCCCACTTACATTGCATGCCCAGATCTACAATTGTTTCTGGTCTCAACTGCAAAGTAAGTGAAAATGTCTATAAAATAACTAAAAGCTAAATACCAGAATAGGAGTAATCCAAATTAAAATTTTGTGCTGGTCTAAACATACATCTTCAGCTTCTCCCTTTTTAAAAAGTATCTTTTTATTTCAGATGACATTTAAAAATAATCGACACTTTTAGTGTGCTTTATAGTCAATCACTGTAAAGTTGAAACTCAAATGAGTAAGTTTAACATTTTTATGTTTTACTTGATTCTCCTGAAATTCCAATCATTTACTACTTCACTCAACCAAGTTACACATGAGGTAAGTTTCAGCTAAAAAAGAAAAAAAATAGAGATAGATAAAAAGATAGATAAAAAAGATAAAGTTAACCATTTCAACAGTAACAAAATCATAATGCCCACCTCATATTCAGAGTTTACAACTTTAAGTATTAACTACTACTTATTATGTAATTTAAAAGCAAATGAATTTTGCACATTTAATCAAATTACTCTGGGAAATACAGGGCAAAAGAACTTGGTAAAATTTGTTCTTGGTAACAGAAGACAATCCAAATGGAACATAAGACCAGTGTTTAAAATTTCTAACTTCTAAACAAACACATACATACTTATCTAAAGAAATATTTTGGTAGCAAACTGGGTTGAAAGAATAAATGTTTTGCTGTAAATAAAAGGTACAAATTTCCAATTATATCCTCATAGCTAGCTAACAGCTTCTTAAGACACATTCAGCCAGCTAACAGTACTCTAAAACCTGTATATGTTATACTAAAAGATCTCTGCTAAAAATCGACAATTTCAATGGGTCTTACTGAAGTAGGACTTTCATGATACTAGAAATCTTTTAAAAAGTATAATAGGGCTAAAACAATGACATTACTATTAATAAAAGTTACAGAAGAGATTATTGCCATACTTTTCCTCATAAACACCATTAAATTTTGTTGTAGTTACAAAAAGGACAACCAAATTACTTTTTCTCTTACCAAATTTCATTATTTCACATTTCTAAAGTTTTTATTCAGCAGAGAATTCCTAAAATCTGTTCTGTAAGAATTCAAAGTATTAAAATGTATAGCTTCACATTATACTACCACGTTTTGCCCTTGTTTCTCAAATACACAAAATCAATACACATTTTTTTCAAAAATGAAATAAGATGTCCACATTAAAAAAATAAAGCCTACAAAAAAGTTCCAGAGCTAAAAAAGATTCATATGGCACAAAGTGATCCCCTACTAGTCCAATGTCCAAAAACATTTTAATGAAGTCCATTTATATATTTTTTTGTTTTTCAATGGAATAATACATTTATTAAGTGAAATCACATTATTTTTAGTTCTTGAAGTAAACGAATGCACACAAATGTTTTTCAATAGTTATTAAAAATAGGAGACCAAGTTGAATGTGCCAAAGAGATATTCAGTTGGAAATAGAGTTATTAGGAAGAAACTTAAAGAAGGGATTTCCTTGGTTGGTTTCCATAGCTTGATAGACCAAAAACAAAAAAACTGCCACGACAACAAACAGCAAAATTTTTATCCACATGGGAATGGAGCGTCCCTTTTTTGTCTTTTCCGATTTGACATCTGCCAAGGGAACATACTTAGGAACATATTTAGATGAATAAGATTCCTCCATCCTGAAATCACTGAGTTCTAATGGCCGGCCTGCAGCCCCTTTGATTGGTCTGCGGCAACTAGCACTGTTGGGAGTAAAGGAGGGAGAAAAGAATTTTAGATAAAGTCACGATTTAGATAAATAATAAAATGTCATTGCCACTCCTAAGTCCAAGCACATTCTGTGAGATCAGCAATAGAAAATTGATATAATTAAAGCACTGAGGTCAGTGAACCTACTTAAAACTCCTATACATTTTTCATTTTAAAAGTAGATACATCTTTTGTTAGAAAATAATATTCGGAATACTGATAGTCACTAAACCTGCCTTTTAAAAGGCTTTTTGAAGCTACTATATTTAGGAGGAAAGAGAAAAAACCTAAGAGTTTTGGTTGTGATTCCTTTAGTTAAGAAATAATTAAACATATTTAATGTAGCCTTTTCAATCAGAAAAGAAAAACTGAGGGGAAAAAATTATTTCTTTCTTATTAAAGGTTTTCATTTAGATCTTAAAATATGAATTAAATAATGGATAAATGCATTCTGAGAGGCCAATGTGGGTGGAAAGCTTGAGCTCACCAGTTTGAGACCAGCCTGAGCAAAAGCGAGACACCATCTCTACTAAAAATAGAAAAAACGGAGGCAAGAGAATCATTTGAGCCTGAGTTGAAGGTTGCTGTGAGCTATGATGCCACAGCACTCTACCCAGGGGGAAAGCTTGAGATTCTGTCTCAAAAAAAATTTAATTAATTAATTAAAAAAAATACATAAAGGATAAATGACTTACAAACCTTTACCTTAACAAAGTTATTTTGAAACTGATTCCACTTTTTTTTTTTTTGTGGTTTTTGGCCGGGGCTGGGTTTGAACCCGCCACCTCTGGCATATGGGACTGGCGCCCTACTCCTTGAGCCACAGGCACCACCTGAAACTGATTCCACTTTTAAGGAAATGAACTGGCACCTTCAGGGAATTAAACTGCTCCCAAAAGAACAATTTAATTTTGAGAAGGTACAATAACTTTATGATGAGGAAGTTTTAAAAATTCCCTAGCAGAATACACTAATGATTTGTTGCAACATATCTGAGTACCTAATTCCTGTTGGTGTAGATGCTTCATAGGGAAACATTTCCTTAAGAATATCCCTTTCTACTCTTCTTTCCTCTGTTTTTTCTCCCACCTAATAAGAAACAAACAAACAACCACAAGTTAAAATTTAGAGTAAATATGCAATAATTAAAACATAATTTTAAATAGCAGCTTTAGAGAACAAAATGCCTTTAAATCTAGCCTAGCTTTTAGAACAGACAGTTCTAAATTCTTTATCATCTAGGTGTCCACATGTTTCCAAGGCTCTCTTCAAATTTCTTCCATATGAAGATATCTTAATGTGGTTATTAGGGGAAAGAATTGCCACACATTCAAGTAAGTGGGGAAAAAAAAATTCAGTAACCAATAGGCAGTGTAAATTCCCTCATTAATCTT
Source organism: Nycticebus coucang (assembly GCF_027406575.1). Taxonomy (NCBI): domain Eukaryota; kingdom Metazoa; phylum Chordata; class Mammalia; order Primates; family Lorisidae; genus Nycticebus; species Nycticebus coucang. The sequence goes on from NC_069782.1 coordinate 23,451,089, forward strand.
CTACATTTTTCTCTAGTAAGACATTAAAACTAAAAAAAAAAAAAAAAAAAAAAAAAAAAAAAAGACATTAAGACTATACTGTTTTGTTAAATGTTAATTCGGTAATAAAATGATCAAATATAGAAGATAGCCAATTAATATGGATCTTTAACAAAATTTTGTATGTTTCAAAACAAGTCAATGCAATGTTCCCAACTTAAAAAGCATAAAATAATTTTTTAGCTTGATTGTTAGCTGTATTGACCTTTATGCCCAGATTAAAATAAGCATTTCACCTCTTTTGACAAAGATTCATTAAAATTATAACACATCATGCAGTTAGTACTTAAAAGCTTAATTATACAGGAGTTAACCAATTCAAGCACTATACAAAGTCTCTTTAAAGTCCCTTTCAACAAATAAAGTGTAGCCTCCCTCACAACACAGTAGCACTTTCAAACTTGCATCCGTGACAAACAGATTACAAGCAGCACACAATTGACCACTCCCTTGAAAACTGAAAGTTAAGAGGCACACAGTAGCAAGAGAATAGTATTAGCATGTCATACTGTATTAATTTCCATTTTCACTAATAAAAGTGTGTCTTTAAAATATATGCATATATACACACACCACCCAATAAAGAAAGCTCTGCTCCCTCCCACTCCATTTCCTCTTTGAAAGATCAATGATAGCATCGATCTAAATTTTATTCATTTACTTCAGCTCTTGTCAATGGTTTCTTTGGTGTTCTTCTGGATATGTCTGAGAATTCAGTGAATGGCAGAATAGGAGCTGCATGCTTGAAATTTCCAGTCACCCTATTGACAACCTGCCAAGATTCAAATTATTCAGACTCAGAATTATCCAAACATAACAAAGACACTTAAAAAGAAAAGAAAGATATTCTTTCTATAATATTTGAAAACTTCCCAATAAAAATTTAGGCAACAGAGCCTAGAAATGAATATAACTCAATGCTTCTATGTGAAGCCTTATCATTCTTCAAATATTTTACCAAAAAGTATCCTTACAATACTTAGGATTCTTGTACAATGAATTAAATTTATTTATACGTTTGTATAAATTTTCTATGTAGAAAAATTCTAAAATTCAGAACCAAATAGGAAAAATAAATTTAAAATGTTAAAAAAAACATGTAAATTTGAGATTTGCCAAAATACACCACCTCCCCATTTCCAATTAAAGGGTAATTTACAAAGAATAGCACTTGTATAGTTTATGAAATATATTTACTAAAGTTTCGTTGCTTGAAGCCATTATAGTTTCAGCTATGGGAGTACTCTCTGAAATTACTGCACCATCTATACGAAAATGTTCTGAAGTTTCCACCTGTTAGGTTGAAAACAAAACAAAAACAATAAATATAAAATAATCACTAAAACCCTACCAATCTGAAAACCCAATTCTAAGCAATAAGCCTTGCATCACCCTTTTCCTTGGAGTTCTTCTCGACCCTCTCGTAGATTCCCTAGTTAATGCCTGCAGAGGTCCGCCTTTTGAAGATCCACTTGTCCATTCAGTCTCAGTTATTCCAACTTGAGAATAGCTCTATTCAAGCATCAACACATTAAAAAGTCATATTCTAACATTAAACACCTTGCAATAGCCATATTAGCACACCGAGAAGCCACGAAAAGCCTCCAAATGCCAACATTTAAAAAGAATGCTAAGACAAACAATGCTATGCCTTCAAAATATTCCTAATGTACTGATTAAATAGATGTGCAGGCAGCAGAAAACACTTAAAAGATAGTAAAATATACTGAAGAGCCCACAGGTCACAAATTACGATAAGAGTCGGAGGGGGTTGGGGGGAGAGGCTGAGGCAGGTGGATTGTCTGACCTCAGGAGTTCAAGACCAGCCTGAGCAAGGACAAGGCAAGGGCAAGACCCCATCTCTAAAATAAAATAAATAAATAAATAAAAACCCCAAGTGTTGTGGCAGGCACCTTTAGTCCCAGGTACTCAGGAGGCTGAGGCAAAAGGATCACTTGAGCCCAAGAGTTTGAGTCTGCTGTGAACTATGACACTATAGCACTCTACCACAGGGTGAAGAAAAGTCAGGAGGGAACAATTATCACTGGCTCCTTTTTTGACCTGCTGTTTGACTCTAGTATTGGAGCTGCATGTCTTTCTCTAAACAGAAAGCACACTATGACTTAACAGAAAATCATTTGTTACAATAAATCAATTTCCTCGTAAAACAAAAATAGAAACTTTAAATTATTAGCACAGATTAACATTATTCTTTCATGTGGTTAGAATTATTTTAGTAGAATTAGTTGAAATTACAGTCTAAACATAGCTATCTGAATTGAAAAATTCCCAGGCATTACACTCCTTTTGAAAACAGAATCAAAATCAGGCAGCAATAAAAAGCCTTTGGTGAGCCCAATATGTCACTGTCAAGTCACAATACTACCCAAGACTCACTACAGATAGAGGGAAGGTGATATTATACATACGTGATGGTTTTATGTACAAATCAATGTCTACTAAAGCTATTTTTTACTCTTACATGTATCCTGTGACAAGAATGGTCATCCAATAAATATACTTATTTGGCTGGAAGTATGACTACTAAAGCCCACAAGGTACAGGCGCAGTCTCTTTTTTTTTTTTTTTTGAGACAGTTTCAAGCTGTTTACCATTGGTAGAGTGCCATAGCATCCCAACTCACAGCGATCTCAGGCTCTTGGGCTTAAGCGATTCTCTTGCCTCAGCCTTCCAGGTAGCTGGGACTAAAGGCAGCCTGGCTGGCTATTTTTTGGTTGTAGTTGTCATTGTTTTTTGGCAGGCCCGGGCCAGGCACAGTCTCAAGTTATCTGATTTTGTACTTATCCATGTCTAGAACTGACATTGTAAGAGCTTTACTTTGGACTCACAATCTAAATACCTGGGTTCCTTATCCTGCTATCAGTATTTGCTAAATGCAGAATTAATGTTAGTCAAAAAACAAATTAAAAACAAATCACATACACAAATATTGGGTGGTGCCTGTGGCTCAGTGAGTAGAGTGCCGGCCCCATATATTTTGAACCTCAAACCTGGCTCCAGCCAAACTGCAACAAAAAAATAGCCGGGCACCTGTAGTCCCAGCTACTTGGGAGGCCGAGGCAAGAGAATCGCCTAAGCCCAAGAGCTGGAGGTTGCTGTGAGCTGTGACACGACAGCACTCTACCAAGGGTGACAAGGTGAGACTCTGTCTCTTAAAAAAAATAAAAAATAAACGCATATTAACAATCATATCCCGGGTGGCGCCTGTGGCTCAAGGAGTAGGGCGCCCGTACCATATGCCGGAGGTGGCGGGTTCAAACCTAACCGTGGCCAAAAACCAAAAAAACCAAACAAACAAAAAAAACAATCATATCCCTATTTGAAGAAACAACATTTTCATAAAGTTTTTAATTTTGCTGGCACTGTATCACATTTAAAAAATATCAAATGCCCTCAACTCAGATCAATTAAATCAGAATCTCTTCTAGGAGGGCCTGAGCATAGTTAATTTTTTTTAAACACACTTTATTTATTTTTTTAATTAATTAATTTTTGTTGTTGTTGCAGTTTTGGCCAGGGTCGGGTTTGTACCCACCACCCTTGGTATATGAGCACCTGAGATATTTAAGAGCTACCTTACTCTAAAAATTTTAGGTAAAACATGACCAATATGAAAAACAAACAAACAAACAAACAAAAAAAAAACACGACCAATATGATTACTCATACTAACTTAAAAAAACAAAACAAAACAGCATCATACTCCCCCATGGCACTTTCACACATCGCTGATGGGAAAGAAAAATGCTTCAGCTAAAACGGAGAGGAGTTTGGTAGTACACCTAGTGAAATTAGCTAGCATTTTCACTTGTAGACTTCCCCAAGATAAACTGGCAAAAATATGAAATGATATTTGCAAAACTATTTGGTTCATCCTGACACTATTTATAATAGCATGTACCTGAAAACTACAGAGATATCAAAAGGAAAGTGGCTGAATAAATTATAGTATATCCCTAAATGCAACACATAAAACATACTGCAACAAGGAAGAGGGATATATTCTAATATGGAGTGACTTTTAGGATAAGTGGGTTGAATGCATTAAGGAATGTGCAAAGTAGGCTGCCTTTTATGCAAAAGACAGTAATATAAAATTTGTTTTTACTTGTATTTTCAAAAAGAAACAAAATATAAACCAAAACCTAACAAAAATGCTTATCTATAGATGGTAGGAACAAGGATAGAAATGAGAGTTGTGACTCTATTTTGCCTTATAGAACTACATATCTACATTCTCAACAATTAAAAAAAAGAAAAAGCAACTCCAGTGTTGGAAAACAAAAAACCCTAGCTGTACATTAAATTGGGGGCCTTCTGATTTTTTGAATTTACATCCTGATGCAATATAGCCTAAAAGGCAAGGAAAAATTGCCCTTAGTAGTCTTACCTTATGTAACAGTAATATTGTGTTATTTTGAAACACGTATTTTGTGAAACTTTAAGAATTATCATTTGAAGAACCAAGATACTCAACATAAGACAAAAAAGATATAATACCCAAAACCGTATTCATAATTAGACAGACTATATTCATAAATATGAAATGTCACCATGAACTTATCTACTGAAAAGACCTAGAAGCCGTGACATCCCAGTAGAAATGAACACTCTAGCATCCAAATTATGGTTTCCAAATAATACTTTCTATTTAAAGGATCAGGGTTCCTTGGAAAAATGGCTGATTCCAGATATGAAGCAGAAAGTTTACATAAGCCTGGATTATCTTACACATCAGAAAACTATCAAAGACAAATGAGGGGGAGGCGGAAAGCAATAAAAAAAGTAAGAACCAATTTAGTAATACCCACTAGCTAAAGATGGCACAATGTGAACATGAAGAATAGAAGTGTTCATAAATTAAATACATAAAAACCACAAATATAATTTCTCTTGGATTTCTTATATATAAATTTATTTTAAGGTCACTATGAAATTCCTGAGGGAAAGTTCTTTGCAAAGGAATTTCAGTTATAGATATAAATGGAATGAAAGAATGAGAAATATAACTATTTTATATACTCAAAATGAATCTTGATAGTCATTAATGACTATTAGAGCTATGAAATGAAGGGGTGATGTGGAACTTTATAATGGATGGATCACCCTTTCAATGTGCATCCAAATTGTTACTAATTAATTTTAGTATCACCAAAAGGACATCCTATACCTCCTGAAATGATGCGATAGGAAAGCCAGATAATTTATGAAGTATTGTTGTCAAAGAAACTGAACCCACACCTAACCAACTCTCTAGATTCTGGGCTGTCCAATAGGCCATTAGCCACACATGGCTATTTCAATTTAAATTTAAGCAAAGTAAATGATATAAAGAAACAAACTGCGAAACTGAGAATGTGGGAATTGATGTAATGACCTACTGTCTTCACCAAGTAAATGGAGGAAAGGGGAACAGTTATGGTGGGATTAACTACAAAGATTAAATAAATAAGTAAATAAGTAAAATATAATAGGTGGCTCTTGCTTGAATCCTGATTTGAAGGATATAATCATAACTGAGACATTTCTAAAACTAGAACAATCAGCTTATGCCTATAATCCCAGCACCCTGGGAGGCTGAGGTGGGCAGATCACCTGAGCTCATGAGTTGGAAACCAGCTTGAGCTGCTTGAGCTAGAGTCAGACCTCATCTCTAAAAAAAATAGCCAGGCATTATGGCGGGCACCTGTAGTTCCAGCTACTTAGGAGGCTAAGGCAAGAGGATTTCTTGAGCGCAAGAGTCTGAGGTTGCTGTGAGCTACAACGCCACGGCACTCTATCAGGGGCGACAAAGTGAGAGTTTGTTTAAAACAAACAAACAAAAAACTAGAACCATCAGAATAAGAATTACATATGTAAGAATTAATCGGGCCAGGCATGGTGGTTCATGCCTGTAATCCTAGCACTCTGGGAGGCTGAGGTAGGAGATCACTTGAGTTCAGGGGTTCAAGACCAGCCTGACCAAGACTGAGACCCCCCGTCTCTACTAAAAATAAAATTAGCCAGATCTTGTGACTTTATCTCAGGAAAAAAAAAAAAAAAAAAAAAAGGCAAGAAGCAAGACCAAAGCAATTTAAAAGACAGAGTATGTGGGTAAAGATTAAACTAAATTGTTAAAACATTCATAACTGCTGAGCCATTTGTGACTGAAGTCATTACTCTCTTCACTCTTCCAAATTTTCTATAGAGAAGCCATATCTAATCCTCCCTGTCATCTCCCAAACCTCTAGTTCTTTATCCTGCCCCAGTTTAGATTTCCCCTTAAGCTTTCTTTAATACCACTCCCTTCCTTTTTTTTTTTGCAGTTTTTGGCTGGGGTCGGGTTTGAATCCACCACCTCCACTATGTGGGGCCGACACCCTACTCCTTTGAGCCACAGGTGCCACTCCCACTCCCCTCCTTTTAACCTACTATCTGATCAGTCACATGCTCCTGCTAGCACGTCACCATCCTACCTTCATACTGTGGACCCAAATTCTCCATGCTGGTCTAGTTCAGTGTCCTTCACCAGACTTTCCTAATTTTTCTTGCTCTGTTATTTCCTTATTTTTCAGCATGCTCCAGTGGCACTGTTTTTGGCAATACTTAATAACATGGCAATAAATTATTTATTCCAGTATTTAGTTCTCAAACAAAATCATTCATTCAATACTCTATACATTCACCAGTCACCAAGCTCACTTCTAACAGTTCTGAATTCAAGTCGTCAACTACATCAACTGAAGAGAGGGAAATAGCTTAAGAAATCAAGACTACTGGGCAGCGCCTGTAGCTCAAGGAGTAGGGCACCGGTCCCATATGCCGGAGGTGGCAGGTTCAAACCTAGCCCCGGCCAAAAACCAAAAAAAAAAAAAAAAAAAAAGAAATCAAGACTACTTCCTCTGGAGATTTATGATTTTAAAATGACAAACAGGAGATAAAAGAGATAAATAATCAACTAGGCAAATCTTCCAGCCAGCCAGAGTAAGGGAAAGGAAAACGACTCTGCAAGTACAGAATAAGCAAAGAAAGCAGTGTGGTCTTAGGACCGTATTAGCTTCAGAGTTCATGGAAAAGCCAAGAAGACAAGACAGGCAAAAATAAAAGCCAAGTTACAAATCTAGACACAAAGACACAGATATGAAACTCTCTGTAGCTTTTAAAGAAATCGTATGAAAAGTGGTTAGGCATTTCCACCCTTTAAAAATTTTCTCTCAAACAGTATAACCGGCTTTGAACTACACTTAGCACAAAATCAAATATAAATGAGACATTAATTAAACACTTGCTTTTGCAGTACACATAGACAAAATCCACAGTTCAGATTTCTAATGCCATTTAACTCACAAAAGAATTAAGTTTATTGAGTGCGCTGGAATCTGGCTGTCAACCATCAAATCTGTGGCTAAAACACAGATTAGTGCTGTCAAGGGATTATTTATCCCTGTACACACGTGATCACAAAACTAGATACCTGATTGTGCTCAACTCTTCTTTGCTTGAGTGTTACTGGAGTCTTTGCTCTGCCCTTTAGTGGTTCTCTCTTCTCAAGCTTGAGCTCTATTTTAGAGTCTGGAAATAACAGCGAAGAAACCATTACTCTCTGAAACACATTAAGAAGCTATGATGTTATCCAAATATTATTCTGGAACCCTGGTTTTAGGCACATTAATAGGTAAAACAAGTCGGTCTATGTAATCCCTCAACAGAATAAAATTCTTTGACTGCAATTTGTCTTAATTTTCGTTTCCATTTTATTTCATTTTTAAAAAATCTCCCTTATTCTTTAACTTGACCACTTCTTTATTCTTTTTTTCTGGGACTAACAGCTTTAAACATAAAGTGAATTCAAAATACTCTCATGGAAACGCTTCATTAAAAAACAATTCAGATGTGGAAAAAGTACATTTTAAATACAGTTTTTACCATTAATCTGTCCATATGGTGTGCTACTACTTTATTGCAAAGGTAAGCTTATTAAATTAAAATTTGGACCATGAAAGGAAAAAGCTACAGAAGATTTTAAGAATGAAAAAAAAAAGTATGGTACCAAGCTTTAATAACAATAAATGCCAATGCCATGAATAAGTACACTATTAAAGTTTCCCTCCCTTCATTTTTGATGTAGTTACAAAAAAACATGGGTACAACTGAGGTAAGGAATCTTGTTCATAGAAAAATACAACCCTTTACCTAACAATTGCAATCAGTGTAACCTGGTTTATTGTACCCTCAGTGAATCCCCCAACAATAAAAAAAATAAAATAAAATAAAAATAAAAAAAGAAAAATACAACCCATCACAGGTCACTTTTCTTTCCCCTTCTTCATAATAAAAATAACATTTCTTTGAAGAAAAGTCAATGCTTATTTATTACTTATCATGACAGTTAACTGAACAACTCAAAGATACATTTTTTTTTAAGCAGGCTTCAATATTCCATTTTTTTGTCGTGACTTTATCACTACTTGAAACTCTATAGATTTTTAAAAAGACTGATACAGACCAGGTGCAAGGGTTCATGCCTGTAATCCCAGCACATTGGGGGACCAAGGCAGAAGAAACGCTTGAGGCCAGGAGTTTGAGATCAACCCAGGCAACACTGTGAAATCCCGTCTCTACAAAAATAATTAGCCAGGTGTGGTAATATGTGCCCATAGTCCCAGTACTTCGAAGGCTGAAGCAGGAAGATCACTTGAGCTCAGGAGTTCAAAGTTGCCTGGAGCTAGGATTACACAATTATTTCTAGCCTGAGTAACAGAGAAAGACCTTGTCTCCAAAAAAAAAAAAAATAAAAAAGATATATATTTTATATCAGTTATATATATATAAATATATATATATATACACACAATTTCTCCTTTTGTGGCCATTTATAATAGTATAGCAAAATTAGTAAAGACTACTACCAAAAATTTAAATTAGATTGCTTTCTTACCACAGAGGCAAGAATGGAGCCAATTTTTAAAATAAGCTTAGGGTTTTTTTTTTTTTGGAGACAGCCTCAAGCTATCACCCTGGGTAGAGTGCCATAGTGTCACAGCTCACAGCAACCTCAAACTCCTGGGCTTAAGTGATTCTCTTGCCTCAGCCTCCCAGTAGCTGAGACTACAGGTGCCCACCACAATACCCAGCTATTTTTCTTTTGTTGTTGTTGTTGCAGTTTGGCCAGGCCTGGGTTCGAACCTGCCACCCTCAGAATATGGGTCCGGCACCCTACTAACTGAGCCACAGGCGCCGCCCTAAGCTTAGTTTTGTACTAAGTCAGTGTAGTTGTGCTAAAGAGTGGTCAAGATAGCTATGTATCTTGCTAATTTTCCACTGTAATCCTAGTCAGTCCAGAGCCTACTTCTAAATCTCCCAAAAAAGAATAGCAATTTTTACCAAGTTAGTTCAAACAGTTTAATCTTTACTTAGGACTAAGCTATCTACTCCACCTTCTATCTTCCCAATACTTCTATTAATGGACCTACCATTGTTATCTATGATTGATACAACCCTTAGCAATATAAAATCTACTGTTATGCTATTAAGTCAGAATCTAAGAATTAGAAAGTACAAAATAAAAAAATCTATTAGTAGTTTAGCAAAAATTGATTAGACAGATAAGGTAGAAGGTTATGGATTAATTCCTCTTACAAACTGAGATTCCAACAGCAAATAAAAACAGGGTCCTCCAATAGAAGGAAAACCATATGATAATAATAATTTTAATTATACCATTTAAATGTCAAGTGAGTTTCAATGATGAAATGGAAAAGGGATGTTCAACCACAAATACTTAACTTGTTGCAACTCCAAGAATAAAACACACATACAACATGTTTCTGGAGACCACACAAAACTGTTCAAATTTAACAACTTTATTGAATTTGCAGAAGCATTCTACAATAATACATTTTTAAAAAATCACATAGCACTTAGTAGGTACATGTATACATGTACATTTCAGAAGACAAATAACAAAATTACTCCCAGAAAGTTGCAAAGATGGACATTTATATTCTAAGAATATGGTAATATTAGGCTAGAGAAGTATGCAAGGGACCGTATGTTGTTATATTTAACACTACTATTTTCCACAATGCCTCTATAGTGCTTTCTTATCTTACATTCATAGAAATGAAAAGAGAACATTAAACTGCTTTATACAGACATATAGATACTAGGATATAATTTCTTATGGTTTTTTAAAAAAATAATTTAAATTTGCTTTATAGTCTAGATTAAGCCTAATCACTCATTGAAATACAACATAACTTGAAAGAAAAGCATTATTTTAAAAAGGCCTCATTTTTCTAGTATCAAGTTCATATGACAAAATAGTTGTGGTGAGTATGCACTATCCCAGAATATCTATACCTCCGATAGCATTTCTCATGGATTAGTACTGGTTCATGACTGTATGATACCAGAACATGAAGACATGTATGACTTGCATCAGAATATAAACTAATACATTACACTGCTACTGCTATTGCTGAAATTTCACTAAAAAATAAATCCCGTCATTGATCTAAAAAGCATCACTAGATATAAATTCTTGTTTGCTTATCTTGTCTCTGAGTCGGTAACAATTTGTGGACTCGCTCTGTGAACTGTACTGGTCTAGAATATTATGAATGATGTGGCAAAACTAATAAACAAAAGAAAGAAAATAACAGCAAAATTTGGACAAGTTCTAGAACGTGAAAAGACACTTAGGTGGAAGTATCAGAAAGAACAAAATCATTGTTCTGAATTTGTAAAACGTGTATAATTCTATCCTAGATATAAAGGAGAACAGATACCATGCTATTAAAAAACAAAGACTCTACTTATAGTCTAGTTATGGAATTTCCCTCGTTTTGAGGAGTTATAAAAGTACAAGTAAAACAGAAAATAACCAAGTACTTAGAGACGTAGAGTACCAGGTTATCTGTGAAAATCTTAAAAAAAAAAAAAAAAAAAAAAATTACTTTTATACAGTAATTTGATGGGTAGAAGCTTAACATTTTGAAATTAGCCTAATCTAGAGACTAAAAAGACCTTAACAGAAAAATAAGTTTTGGCATAAAAGTATCTGAAATTTCTAGAAAAAAAATTTTTCCCTTATCACTCACCCAGCCAGGCTAAGTGCTTCTGGGCTTTATGTTTCAGGCTGGGGCTCAGGCAAAGTCCCTAAAAAGTTCTTAATTAAGTTTCCCATATGAAAGGTAAGATAGATGTCTTTGTTCTTAACTTTATTGGTGTTTATTTCCACGCTTTTTAATTACTTTATACACTTCTCCTCCAAATAACGTTCCACCTTTAAAGGATGTAACAGCCAGCTTATTCTTAGAAGCTGAATTAAGTTTGCAATCTTTCAGCCAAAGATGTCGGCGACCTACAGTGGAATTTCCCATAGTATGGGCAGAAATCTTCACTTCATCAAATGCAGCTTCACAAATATATGAGGCTGCATCATATGTTTTGCTCAAAATTCCAAGTGCCTGTTGCATACGACTAGGATCTGAGCTAAGAATTTGTGCAGCCTGACTAATGTCTGCCTGCATAGCCTTAGCTACAAAGGCGGTATGGGTTGCAATATGCAATGCTGATGCTGCAGCTTCATATGCTCTACAGAGTGCCAAGTCCAACTGTTTATCACAAGACTCAGTGGAGGCTGCCTGAATACTTGCTGGTGGAGTGGCTTCAGAAATAAACCCTAGGATTTCATCATCTACTTTTGGAACTGATAATATCCGTGTTGCCTCTCCAGAAGAAATCGGATACTTGCATGCCAATGAAGGCAGCTGCCTGTCAATCTGCTGCCACTCCTCTTCAATTACTTTTAAAATAGATTCATGTAAGGGAAAAGACGGTTCTGAGGCATTTATTTTATCATGCTGTAATTCCTTAGACATTTCTATGCCTAAGGTAGTGAGTGAATGAGAGACAACACTTTTGGCAAAAGACATCAGTTCAGATTCAGGTATATTCTGGAATGTCACAAAGGAACCTGAATCCCTTACCTCTGCTTTTTCACTGAGTCTACGAAATTTTCTTGGAGGAGACAGGGATTCAATTTCTCCAAACTTAGATTGATCAATTCTCTTGCATATGTTTTCTATATCCAGTGGGGGTGCAGAGTTAGAAGTCCCAGGCAAACTACCTACCCCACCCTGGACCAAAAGAGAATTGACATAATCTCTGATTGCCTGAGCAAGTGGTGGAGAAATTAGCTGTGATCTCTCAGGCTCTTCCTGTGCTTTCCTTTCACTGGAGAGAATTGACTGATATGAAATATGGGACCTCTCAGGATATAATGGTTGAATTCCACTTTTCTCTCCACCGTAAATATTTTCTACCATCTCTTTATAGCAAGTAGTGGTGGTTTCTTTAATCAGTGAAGGAGAAGCTGCAGTGGAGACCAACATGCCAGTGAGTTCATGCTGAGAAGATGACGAAGAGCTTTTCTCTAAACACCTATCATGGCTAGACTTGGAGGAAAGAAGCAAATTCCCTCCAGAGACTACATTCTGCAACTGTCCCCTGCCAGGCAAGTCTGTGGCAATAAGAGGCCCCCTACGTGGGTCTCCCTCAGAAGTATGTGTTTTCTTAGCTGCCTGTAGTTCAGTACTGCCCAAAGGAGGACAGGTAGAGATTTCAGGAAAAGAGATACCCTGAAAAAATCCACCAGAGGGAGTAGTTGGAAGTTCAGAAAAAGGAACAAAATCCCTAGTGGACTTCACTTTCTTGTGTTCTTTCTTCTTTCCTGTAGAGGCAAAAGAGGCAGGAAGTTTAAGCATTACTTGTGTTTGAGTAGAATTATTCTTTGCCTCTTTGCTAAAATAGTGCTGTTGAAGGAAAGGATTCTATATTTCACATTGTGAACAGCCAATTTGGCAGATTATGCCCTGTTAGGCAATGCTTATGGAACTATAAGCTATTTGGGTATATTAAATAATTGTAACATTAACAAGTAATATGAATTATTTACAAATATTCAAGTTGTACTTACAGTAATTTTTTAAAAAAACATTCATTTCATGTACTATTCTCAAAAATATTTAAATATCATGTTCAAATTTTCTTATAGTATAGAATACTAAAAATATGGCCAAAACATTTGCTTTAAAATTGCCTCAAAATGAGATTATCTAGTAAAAATGTAAACAATTTAAATGTCTATGAATAGGAAGAAAACATGCCATAGTCAAATGCTACCACTATATATCAATTATGAGAAATAAACCTACAAAAAATAAACCAGTAAAATTAAATCTCAAAAATATGACACAGAATTAAAAAAAGAAAGTGATAGGATTTAGCATATCATGTATACACATTTTTAAAAGCACAAAACAATATCATGTGTTAGATCAATGTATATGTAAAAGTAAAAACTGAACTGGGAAGATAAGCATTAAATTAATGATAGAGCTTGCTTCTGTGGAAGTGATAATGGATAATGGGCAAAGAGTAAATAGGGGAACTTTGCCTTTACTCATAATACTTTATTCTCTTAGAAAAATGAGATTTGAAGCAAAAAAGATAATTAACTGCCAATTTTAAGTGATAGAACAGTGGATATTTTACTTGTCTCTTACAATTATCAACAAGTCAAATTACTTCAAGTATTACTCTAATGATCTGAAGAAAAATTACATATATTTTGCCAATATTGTTTTAAAAGTTACCTTCTTCATGGTCACTGTATGAGTCTGAAAAGAACTGCATATATTTGATTAAGATCCTTTTAAATTTTACCTTCTTCGTTGTCACTATATCTGTCAGAATCATTACTTCCATTCTGCCTTGTGTTTTCTGCAGATGAAGAAATTGCTGGCAGAGGAGTAGAAGATCTTGATTCTGTTCCTTGTTCCCTAAGTTTCAACAGCTTTTTCTCATATAGCTTCCTGGTTGTTCCTGAATTAAGAGCAGAATTTGGTTTAGTACCTGTATTGCGTTTCTTTTTTTTGAGACAGAGTCTCATTATGTCACCTTTGGTAGAGTGCCATGGTTTCTTATTTAAGGTCCAGCTCAGACACAATCTTCAGTAACATTTTAAATTTACCTTTTCCTTTAGTAAACCCAAGTGCTTAATATGCTCTATAATGGACTCTCCTACAATAGGTGTTTTTCTGGGATCTTAAATATATAATTATAACATTTCTTTTAATAGCATGGAATACACAGTAGACTAATATAGGCTTTACTACAGATCACCTACTAAATAGCCACGCACGCCCAAGTATTTTAAGCTCAAAGTCTTGGACTTACACATTTTCTCTACTACTATGTAATAACAGTGCTTGCTTATGTAGAAAAATCATTTTTATAAACAGATTATTCCCCTCTGTAGAATAACTATGATTAAACTCCCGTATCTCTAAAAGATTATATGCCTTAACTGGCCATTCAACTAATGCCTATAAATAAATTTAAATATAAGAACTTTGCTGTTGAAATGACTTTTTATGGAAGAAACACAATACAAATAGAAACGACAAAGCGAGGCCAGAGGCAGTGGCTCATGCCTGTAACCACAGCACTTAGAGAGGCCAAGGCAGGCAATAGCTTGAGCTTAAGAGTTCAAGTCCAGTTCTAAAAATAGCTGGGCATTGTGGTGGGTGCCTTTAGTTGGGAGGCTGAGGCAAGAGGATTGCTTGAGCCCAGGAGTTTGAGGTTGCTGTGAGCTATGAAACCACAGCACTCTACTGAGGGCGGTGAGATTCTGTCTCAAAAATTTTAAAAAAGACAAAGTAAAATTGATTGTAATTCTTAACACATTTCAATATCAATTAACAGTTTAAAACTCCCAATAGCTTTTGTTTTAAAATTTTACACTAACTGTATCTTTCCTTAATTTCTATAAGATGAACAAAATGACAATGGACATGTTTTAGAAACAGTATGTAACAGACACGTCGTGTAAGTTGTCCTAAGTTGAACCACTGCTACACCAACATATAATTTAGTGTATTCTGATATATATCTTGTCCAGTGTCTCCTTTTGGAATTTTAAACGAAAAATTTAAAGAAGTATTATTTATCTGTTAGTAATTATGTTAATAAGCTTATTACTATTATTTGAATAAACTTATTATTTCATTTGGAAGCAGTGTATAAATTAAAACAAACTACTCTAAATTCATGTTTGCAACTACACCTGCACCAAAGCCCACCAGATCACCAGCGTTCACAATACTCAGAAGACCAAAATGGATTTTTCTCATCTTCAAGTTACTGTCAAGGCCTCCAAAACTAAGGCATCAACTTTACAAGATCATCACCACCTAAAAGTAATCTAATGATGAAAATGTAGTGTTTAGCTCTAAGTTTTCTGTTTTTAGTTTGTTCTTTTGAATATCGTTCTTGAATTCCAATCAAGATAGGAGTTTTTAATTTAAAAGACACTTTTAGGCTTGGCACCTGTAGCACAGTGATTACAGTGCTGGTCAAATACACCGAGACTGGTGGGTTCGAACCCGGCCCAGGCCTGCTAAACAACGACAACTGCAACAACAACAACAACAAAATAGCCAGGCATTGTGGTGGGCACCTGTAGTCCCAGTTACTTGGGAGGCTGAGGCAAGAGAATCAATTGCTTAAGCCCAGGAGTTGGAGGATGCTATGAGCTGTGATGTTATAGCACTCTACCCAGGGTAACAACTTGAGGCTCTGTCTCAAAACAAACAAACAAAATATCAAAAAGCCATAGCCAGGCGTTGTGGTGGGTGCCTGTAGACCCAACTACTTGAGAGGTTGAGGCAAATGAATCGCTTAAGCCCAAGAGTTGGAGCTGTGACACCACAGCACTCTACCAAGGGTGACATAGTGAAACTGTCTCAAAAAAAAAAAATAAATAAATAAATAAATAAATTAAATTAAATAAAATAAGGTGGCGCCTGTGGCTCAAAGGAGTAGGGTGCCAGCTCCATATGCCGGAGGTGGCAGGTTCAAGCCCAGCCCTGGCCAAACTCTGCAAAAAAAAAAAAATAAATAAATAAATAAATAAAATAAAAGATACATTTAATAACTGGAAAATGGTACTTTGCTGGGATTGAATAATTTGATTTATATTAACAAGTCTGTCACTAACTTACTGAGTTGGATGAATTTGGCCAGCAAGGTTATCTCATATTTCCTCAAGTGTTATATAAGACCTATTTGTCTCACCAGGTAGCGTGTATGAGCACCATATAAAACAATTTTAGCAGAAGTAATTTCAGACATTATCTAGTTCAATCTTCCCATTTTATTTCCCTCAATTAGAATTAAGGAAGGGGTCCTGAACATATAAATGATTAATAGCAGACCAGTCCTTAGAACCCAAACTCTAACCGCTAAGAGGGACAAATAATTTGAAGTCCTGCTTCATAGAAGATACTGTATTTGAAATTTCATCAACTTACCTACAATAGGACCAGGATTCACTCCATATTTCACAAGTTGATCCAAAAGATCCTCATTAGTGAGCTCTGTCACATCTAGATCATCTTTATCTTCTAATCTGGGTTTATCAGTTTTCTTTGTGGCTTTCTGTAAACAAAGTTTAGTTATCTTTCCATGTGAATTTAAAAGTTCACTTATTTAAAAAATTCACTTATTAATACTCAAATAAACAATAAACATGCAAAATTGCCTTTAAGTTGCTTTACAGTAATAAATATGAAAGTTTTGAGGTAGGTCCATTATTTCACTTCCAAGAAACACAGCCGACAGAGTCGTTGCTGATTTACCCGTGCAAGTTTCAACTTGCTGGGCTTACCAGTATTGCTGAGAGGGCTTCGTTTGTTTCCATTCATGCACATTTTACGTTTCTTGATTTTTGTGTATCTCAAAACTTTTGTAATGATCTACGTATTAAGCCTTAGCAATTTGGTTCAATAAAAAGCAGCGCATTATTTGAGGATATTTTCTAAGTTCAATTGTAATTATATAAACCTAATAGTCAAGTAAGCAACTCAAATTTTAGAGACATTATTGTTAAAATAGTCAATTTTGGATTACTTATCTAAAAGGTAGTGATGGTATTCAAAATTCAAAAAAGCAAATAAAGGCTTGGCACCCGTAGCTCAGTGAGTAGGGCGCCAGCCACATATCGAGCCAGCTAAATAAAGACAACTGCAACCAAAAAATAGCCGGGCATTGTGGTGGGTCCCTGTAGTCCCAGCTACCTGGAAGGCTGAGGCAAAAGAATCACTTAGAGTTTGAGGTTGCCGTGAGATGTGATGCCACAGCACTCTACCAAGGGTGACACAGTAAGACACTGTCTCAAAAAATAAATAAATAAAAAGTAAAGCTGATTGACCTTGGATAGCATTACATTATCTGTATTATAATTAAATTTATGCTCATTCTTTTGTAAAATAACTAAAAGTTCTACTGTATTTCTTAAAGCATATAAATCCCGATAGCAAAGGAGACAGATTATCATAAAAGTTGCAAGGTGAAGTCAGACTGGGTTTTAAAGATTTCATCCAGATCATTGTAAATTTACTATTAATCTTTTGGTAATCCTTAAATGTTTAAACTAATCCAGGAAAGTTTAAGTTAAGGCTTTACCACAAAGGTTTATACTTAGTTATATATAAAAATGATTTCTAGATGGCGCCTATAGCTCAGTGGGTAGGGTGCTGGCCACATACACTGGGGCTGGTGGGCTGGAACCCGGCCTGGAACAGCTAAAACAACAATGACAACTGCAACAACAACAACAAAATAGCCGGGCATTGTAGCAGCTGTAGTCCCAGCTTCTTGGGAGGCTGAGGCAAGAGAATGGCTTAAGCCCAAGAGTTTGAGGTTGCTGTGAGCTGTGACGCCATGGCACTTTACCCAGGGCGACATAGTGAGACTCCGTCAAAAAAAAAAAAAAAGAAAGATCTCAATTAAACAGCATACGAGAACTTAAAAGAAGCTCAAATGAATACAGTTGCCTCTCCCTATCTATGAGTTCCCACATCTGTGGATTCAACCAACTACAGATAGAAAATATTCTGGGGAAAAAAAGCCATGGCTGGGCTCAGTGGCTCACACCTGTAATCCTAGCACTCAAACCCAGGGCATCAGCATGAGACTGTCTTCAAAAAAAAAAAAAAAAAGCTGGGTGGGGGGACAAGAAAAAAAAAAACACACAAAATTTAAAAATATAGTATAACAACTATTTACATAACATTAGGTATTATAAGCAATCTAGAGATGATTTAAAGTATAGGGAGGATGTACGTACATTACCATACCATTTTATATAAGGGAATTAAGTATTATGGAATTTGCTTAATTCTATGCAAATGGAATCCAGGGATTTATGGATATCCATAAGGGGTTTTGGAAACAATCCCCACCCCAAGAATAGGAAGGACAACTGCATTCTCCTCGTAACATACCTTAATTATTTTAGTAGCTAATTTATAATCCATGAAAGAAGTCGGATAGAGTTCACATTACATGCTGCCAACATAGTTTAGTCCCTAGATTAAAAGTTCTATATGAACATTTTACTAAAAATAGTCAAAGGAACCCAGGACAAATTTGGAGTGAAATTTTTAAGTTTTAAAATTAAGCAATCTTTACTGAAAAAGCTATATAAACTTCCATGGTTAAGCATGCAAAGGAAGCAAAAGCATGGGTACCTTTTAAGGTTGCGGCAAGTAGCCTTACAACTGCCTCAGTAACCACAGAAAGCATGGGGTACTGAACAAAAAATGGCTCTTTAAACAATAGCCACATTCTGACCTTCCAACAGTGTAAAAAGAAAATACCCACAAGCATCAAAGTAAATTTATGTAAAAATGGGTAATGTTATGAAGCTGTGCAGACTGCTTACTTTCTAATAATGACAGAGGGGAAACAAATCAGGTATTATTTGGCCATGTACTAGAATTTGTTTTAACAAATAAATATTTGATGTCCATTCAAGAAAAATGTTTAATGAAAAGATGACTATAAAAAGCTATGTATGAAAAAGGGTACTTTCAGGGGGCTTTACGGCACTTATCTAGAATTCCCAGGCTTAAATCTTGAAGCAACCTACACGATTAAATCAAAATAGTTGCTCAGAATCTAAGAGTTCTGTATTGAAAGACTTGAACTCTTTAGAGATTCCATTTAATCAAACAGACCTAATTCTGTGTTAGAAACCTACTCAAATTTTCTGTAAAGTGCTGTCAGGTAGGGGAGAAAAACTCCATTACATAATGCAAATACTTTAAAAATAGTCAATCAGGTTCAAATTACTTATAGATAATCCTTCCCACAATAAGAATGCTTACATTTTACCAGCAATAAAACATCTAGGCATTTCAACTTCTTACAATAGCCTGTGGCTCAAGGAGTAGGGCGCTGGTACCATATGCCGGAGGTGGCAGGTTCAAACCCAGACTTGGCCAAAAACCACAAAAAAAAAAAAAGAAATTTCTTTCTTTGGCACACTACGTGTTCCACCTGCTTTTTATTAGTTATCAGTACAGTACATGCTTTAGCTTCTCCAAATGGTTAACTCCCTGAGCACTAATGGTCCCCAAGCCTGGCTTGTTATCAATACCTTAACTCTGTCATCTCTAAGTTAAACAGTCTTATCCCAGTGTGAGTTTTAATCTTAGGCTGGAGATCTGTATTTTTAAGGTGTAGCTCAGGTAATTTGGAGGCAGCATTTAAGCAGTCAGTAGAAAGCAGGAGCACGAGTAAACTCATACTTTTAAATCAAGCATTTAAAAATTTCTAAAAACAGTAAGTGACATAGGAATAGGCACCTGATAAATGTTTTGTCAAATTAATGAATAGAAATGCAATCTGGAGAAGAAAAATGTTGTCATTCATCTTTGAAAATCCATTCTTATTAAAAACAACACAGGTTTATCAAATATAAGTAGAGAACCAACTCCCTCATTTTCTTAAAACATAATGAAAAATGATGGGCAGCACCTGTGGCTCAGTGGGTAGGGTGCTGGGCCCCATATACCAAGGGTGGCAGGTTCAAACCTGGCCCCTGCCAAACTGCAACAAAAAAATAGCCGGGGGGTGGGGGTGGGGGTGGTGGCGGTGCCCATGGCTCAAAGGAGTAGGGCGCTGGCCCCATATGTAGGAGGTGGTGGGTTCAAACCCAGCCCCGGCCAAAAATGGGGGGGAACAAAACAAATAGCTAGGCATTGTGGTGGATGCCTGTAGTCCCAGCTACTTGGGAGGCTGAGGCAAGAGATGCCTAAGCCCAGGAGTTGGAGATTGCTGTGAGCAGTGTGATGCCAGCCAGGGCACTCTACTGAGGGCGATAAAGTCAGACTGTCTCTACAAAAAAAAAAACCCATAATGAAAAATGAGCTAAGCAAAGTAATCTCAAATAACTTTATGCCAATAAATTTGCATAAGGCAAACCAAATCGAGCAGGGGTTCCTAACAGGCTACCTAATTTTTAATCTGAGGGGAAAAAAGCTTCAGAAAAGTTATGCTGGCTTGGCACCAACCACATACACTGAGGCTGGCGGAATCGAGCCCAGCCCCGGCCAGCTAAACTAGAACAAAAAGTAGCCGTGAGTTGTGGTGGGCGCCTATAGTCCCAGCTACTTGGGACGCTGAGGCAAGAGAATTGTTTGAGCCCAAGAGGTTGAGGTTGCTGTGAGCTGTGACACCATGGCATTCTACCAAGGGCGAAGGCTTAAGACTATCTCAAAAAGGAAAGAAAAAAAAAGAGAAAGAAAGAAAGAAAGGAAAGAAGAAAGAATAGTTATGCCATTTTATGAATATCACATTTAATAATAAAAATTAAGAGACAGGTAGTGTTTGTATATGATTAGCAGTTACCACCAGGAAGGAACCAGTAGTCATATGGAATTCTACCTCCAGAGAGATCTGTTCCTTTAAACAAGTCACTTAATTTCTTAGTTTCATTCAAAAATATCAAGTACCTTCTAACAGAACTGTTCTTCAGTTTCTTCCCAGCCATCAGATGATCTCTAATGTTTTTTCAACTTTGAAAAATCTAACAGTTCTGTGATACCACCTATTAGTTACTCTAATTTCTCCAATCTCTTACTTTAGTAGCATAAAGATACTAAAGTTTAATGATAATATAAAATAGATTAAATTAAGCACTTATTATGTATTGTATTCTAAGTGCTTTTGCATTAGTTTACAGAATCCTAAAAATCTATAGCAGAAGATACTAACATAGCCTCATTTTACAAGTGAGGAAACTGAGGTCCAATGCTGCACTTGGCTAACTCCGGAAATCTGCACACCACCTTATGTAATGAACAGATTTTATACATCATTTTCATATACTTACCTCACTCATTTTTGAAAACTGTATTTAGTAACTTTGTACTGTACTGCCCTGCCATTAAAGATAAAAGAATTTAGAGATCATTATGTTGTAATAGGTATCAACTACTGAACACTAGACACTTCACATATGCAACCACATATAATCCTCGATCTGATTAAGTAGCTATTAGATTTTTCCTATATTTCATGTGAAAATGAAGGATTAGAGAGGCAATGATCCTTGCTCTAAGTCATATGAAAAAGTAACCTTGAATTTAAATCTGTAACTCTCGAATTCAGAAGTCTGTACACTTAACACCTTACTCTATAGAGTATGGTGGTCAACTTGTAATTTAATCAACAATTACCAATGCTAGTAGTTTTAACTGTTCTTTTCCAAGTCTTTAAATACGTCCTGTTAAGAATGCATAATTCAGGGCGGCGCCTGTGGTTCAGTTGGTAAGGCGCCAGCCCCATATACCGAGGGTGGCGGGTTCAAACCTGGCCCCGGCTGAACTGCAACCAAAAAATAGCTGGGCGTTGTGGCGGGTGCCTGTAGTCCCAGCTACTTGGGAGGCTGAGGCAAGAGAATCGCTCAAGCCCAGGAGTTGGAGGTTGCGGTGAGCTGTGTGATGCCATGGCACTCTACCGAGGGCCATGAAGTGAGACTCTGTCTCTACAAAAAAAAAAAAAAAAAAAATGCATAGTTCAGCTGGTTACAGTGGTTCATACCTATAATCTTAGCACTCTGGAAGGCCAAGGCTGGAGGATCACTGGAGTTCAGGAGTTGGAGACCAGCCTAAGCAAGAGCAAGACCTATCTCTACGAAAAACAGAAAACTAGCTGGGCTTGGTGGTGTACACCTATAATCCCAGCTACAGGGGAGGGAGGGTGAGGCAAGAAGATTGCTCAAGCTCAAGAGTTTGAGGTTGCTGTAACCTATGACCCCAAGGCACTCAACACAGAGTATGTCTCTAACAAAAAACCCCTAAAACAAAAATTAGCCAGGGGAGGAATAGGGGGATGCCTGTACTCCCAGCTACTCAGAAGGCTTCAGGAGAATCACTTAAATTCAGTTTTGAGGTTGCTGTGAGCTGATCTGATACCACTGCCCTCTAGCCCGGAGCAGAGTTAAGACTCCTGTCTCAAGACAAAAAAAAGCAAAATTCACCAGACCATTCAGTAATGCTATGTTCTTTAAGTTCTACTAGATCCCAAACCTTCATGCTTCGCATTTTAGAACAAAAAGGTAGATTGCCAACTCTGTAAAGGTTTATTTATTTTTTTTGTAGAGACAGAGTCTCACTTTATGGCCCTCGGTAGAGTGCCAAGACGTCACAGGACTCACAGCAACCTCCATCTCCTGGGCTTAAGCGATTCTCTTGCTTCAGCCTCCAGAGTAGCTGGGACTACAGGCGCCCGCCACAACGCCCAGCTATGTAAAGGTTTATTTTTGTGTCTACAATCTAGATAATTTAGACATGTAGAAAAATAACAGTATTGGCCATGTGCAATGGCTCACACCTGTATTTCTAGTGTCGTCTAGGTGCATAAAAGAAAATGCCTAAAAATAGAAATAAACCTTTTTTAAGATGGTCTCACTCTATTGCCTAGGCTAGAGATGCCATGGCCTCAGCCTAGCTCACAGCAATTGCAAACTCCTGAGCTCACATGCTCCTCCTACCTCAGCCTCCTGAGTAGCTGGGACATCCTAGCACATCACCTACCTGTTTTCTATTTTTAGTAGAGCTGAGCTGGAGGTCTTTGCTCTTTTTAGGCTGGTCTTGAATTCCTGAGTTCAAGGGATCCACCTGCCTTGGGACTCCCAGAGGATTACAGGTGTGATATGGAACTTTTTATCATATCACACCCAGTGAAATCTAAGAAAACGGACTAATATAGTGGCTGAAGTGAAACAGTTTCTCCTTTAGTTAAAAAATAAAGCATGGTGGCTCAGGCCTGTACTCCCAGCAATTTGGGAGGCTAAGGCAGGAGGACTGCCTGAGTCCAGGGATTGTGGGTCATGACCCACAGGAATTGTATTAAAGGGCCGTGGCATTAGGAAGGTTGAAAACCACTGAGTTAGAGATTGCAGTGAGCTATAATACTACCAGTATACTCCAGCCTGGGCAGCAGAGTCAGGCCCTATACCTTAAAAAAAAAAAAAAGTTAAAAATTCACCACTTGGGGCAGCGCCTGTGGCTCAGTGGGTAGGGCGCTGGCCCCATACACTGAGGGTAGCGGGTTCAAACTCAGCCCGGCCAAACTGCAACAAAAAAATAGCCGGGTGTTGTGGTGGGCGCCTGAAGCAAGAGAATCGCCTAAGCCCAGGAACTGGAGGTTGCTGTGAGCTATGATGCCTAAGACCAGGAATTGAAGGCTGCTGTGAGCTGTGATGCCAAAGCACTCTCTCTACTGAGTGGGAAAGAGTGAGACTCTGTCTCTTAAGAAAAAAAAAAAAAAATCACCACTTAAAAATCTGCTTTATCTGAACTCTCAAATATAATCTGGCTTTCTCCAGGATTAAAAATATTCTTTATGGGGCGGCACCTGTGGCTCAGTCAGTAGGGCACCGGCCCCATATACCGAGGGTGGCGAGTTCAAACCCGGCCCCGGCCCCGGCCAAACTGCAACAAAAAAATAGCTGGGTGTTAGGGCAGGCACCTGTAGTCCCAGCTACTCGGGAGGCTGAGGCAAGAGAATCGCCTAAGCCCAGGAGTTGGAGGTTGCTGTGAGCTGTGTGATGCCACAGCACTCTACCGAGGGCCATAAAGTGAAACTCTGTCTCTACAAAAAAAAAAAAAAAAAAAAGTTCTTTATGGCTAAGGCGCCAGCCACATACACCTGAGCTGGCGGGTTCGAATCCAGCCCAAGCCAGCCAAAACAACAATGACAGCTGCAACCAAAAAATAGCCTGGCATTGTGGCAGGTGCCTGTAGTCTCAGCTACTTGGGAGTTGAAGGTTGCCACGGCACTCTACCCAGGGTGACAGCTTGAGGTGGTCTCAAAAAAAAAAAAAAAAAGTTCTTTACAAAATTTTACAAAATGTGACTCTACACTATTATTTTATATGGGGCTAAAAATGACTAAAACATATAATATATACAAAAGGAATTTGACAAGAATAATAATTTTCTATCTATTATTATAAATGTCCCAAGGTTCTTTTCCTGTAAATTCAAATGACTTTTTCCTATGATTGATAAAAACACTTATCAGACTCCTAATGTAAATTATAATTAAATTAAGTAAAAGTACTTCAAATGGAATGCAGACAGAAAAAAAAAAGTAAAAGTACTTCATGTACTTCAAAATAGAAAATGCTACTGATTATCAATATTAACTTTTTCAACCTGTTAGCATCATGGAACCCAACCAAGGATAAAAATTTGTGAATTTTAAATACTCGATGTCAAAAAAAGTTTAAATCTATGGTTATGAAAGTTCTTCTCTATATGGATGAAAATGTTTAAATGGAGTAAAAGGCTCAGGATGCCTGTGAACATAGCAGGTACTCTCACACAATTACTAATTCCTTTCACCCAACACTTATTTTCATGGTGCTAACTTGAAGAACATTTAAGAAAATGAGGGCCCGGCTGGTGGCTCATGCCCTGCCTGTAATCTGGGCACTCTGGCAGGTAGGTGGAGGTGGGTGGATCCCTAGAGCTCAGGAGTTCAAGACCAGCCTGTGCCAGAGCATGCAATCCCAGCTACTTGGGAGGCTGAGGCAAGAGAATCACCTGAGCCAAAGACTTGAGGGTTGCTGTGAGCTATGACACCACATCACTCTATCCAGGGTGATAAAGTGAGACTCTAAGAAACAAAAATAAACCTAAGACATTATGACAGTGACTGCTCAATGACCACAGGGTAGACTGAGACATTAACTCTCTTTTGCAAAGCAGTGGAAAGAAAAACATCACAACTCACGTGGTTGTTTGTTAAAAAGGAACCTTCATCAACATATGAATCAATAACAGTATTAAAAGCTTACAACCAAAAGCTTCCTGGTTTAATACATCTGCACAGAAGACTAACACAAGGTTATGCAGAAGACCTGTTCTTTTTTTAATGTGTGTTGATTAAAATAAAGACTATTTCATTTTCAATTGTTTACTTAAATAGCTTGAATACTTTCTTTTTCAGAGTGTGTGGGGGGATAAGAGATATGTTTCACTTCAAAAGTAAATTTCTGTTTATTATGGGATAACGTGGCTTTCTTCAAATTCACAAAAACCAAACACAAGAAACAATAAGGTATGACTGGTCTTTTTCTTTTTATTGAACAAATCATTTACTTGGTACTACTAAGTGCCAGACACTGACTTAAGACTTTCAATTTCTCTAAAGCCTAGACTAAAATCTTCAATTAAATTTACAGGTGGACATGTCTTTTCATTTCTGCCTGAGTAGATAGGAAACACATATTGGATGTTGAAAGAAACAATAATTTTAAGTTACTTATAACTAGTAGCAACAACTTTAACTACCACACTCCTGTGCCTTACAAAGAAAAAGCATTTTAAGTTACACCTATCACTAGTTGGAATTTTATTCTATTATGATTAAAACACATGCCACCATCAAAACAGCACATTAAAAACCCACAGAACAGAAAGCAAACTATTGCTAAACAAAATAATCGTTTGCTGGCGCTCAAATGAGACTTAACTGAGATCAAACATTTCAAATCGCAATACTGACACACCAAAATGTCATGAAATAAACTTCTTTTTGAATCCTCGAACAAAATTTACCAAAAAAGCACGCAGGGGACCCAAGCCAAACTTAGTCTTTTTTAAATATGGGTCTATGATAAGCGCCTAAAATTAAAAAAAAAAAAAATCCACTTTTAAATTTTAAAAGACACCTTTATCCAAGGGAATGTCATTGTATTTTAAATTGCTGATTTTAATTTAGAATGAAGCAATTCTGCCAAAAGACGGTCTGTTGTTGGGGAAAGATTAAAACAACATATAAACGGTTCAAAAAGCCCTCCATATGCAAAGTATAAAAAGGCGGGAATATCTTCATTTCAAATTTTGTTTGGAAATCAGTATGTCACAAATTGCCCTCCAGGGAGCGCTCTGAGACTCTGCTGCAAGTCATTTCAGTTAATAAAGCGGGAAAGCGCTCAAACCATAGGTTACTATGGCATTTTGGAGCCGACCCTCCCGCAGCTTCCGAAAAGGACACAGAAGTCTCTTCGTGTCCACCGCCGGCGGTCGGCTGGCTGAGGACTCCCGAGTCACCCGCGCGGCCCAAACCTGAGCGCAAAATAACCGCCGCTAACGCAACTTCACGCCTCCCGGACAACGACAGAAGCCGCGAGCTGCGCGGCTGCAACTTCGGGACCCCCCTCCCCCGCGGACACCACGCAGGCCTCCACCCCGCGGCGGGGGAGCTGAACCACGCGGCGCCCGGGAGGGAGGGGGGCGAGCGCACGCCGCCACCGCCAAACGCCCGCCTTTGTGGCCCCGGCCCGGCGTCCTTACCCTGCCGACGGCGGCCCGGCTGCGGCCCGCGGCGGCGGCCCCGGAGCCGAGGACCGGGGTGGGCTCGCGCTCCTCGTCGCTGGAGAAGTCCGGGGGCCCCTTGCTGTTGGCGCCCGCGGCGAGCGGCGGCCGGTTGCGCGCGGTGAGGTGCTGCAGGTAGAGCTGTACGTACACGTCTTTGCGCTGCTCCCCGGCCGGGAGCGTCACATTGTTGGCGACCAACTCACTCTTCAACTTGTCTTTCGTCAGGACCGAGGGGTCTTCCAGGAACTCCGGCATCGCGGGGGATCTGCGAATCCCCTTCCCCGCAGCCCTCCCAGCCGCCGCTCACGCCGGCGCGCTCGCTCCTGGCCGGGGGCCGCGCGGCCGCCTCCGAGCCTCTCGGCTCCCGCTGGGGACGGACGCCGCCGAGCAGAGCGGAAACTCGCGGACACAAAGCCGAGCCGACCCCCGACACAAAGCCCCAGGAGCGCAACTACGGACCAAGTGCGGCCAAGCTGGAAGCCGTCACCAACCCCAGCCCACACACTACAGGCAGGAGGCGAGCAGCCTGCTTCGCCCACGCCCCAAGACCGCGCGCCACCATTGGCGGGCGGTGGGAGGAAGCGCGACGGTGATTGGCGGGCCGGCTCGCGCGGGTTCCATTAACCGCGGCGCCGAGCGAGAGGTGGTGGATACGCAGTTTAAAAGCCGCTCGGGCGGGAGCTGGGGCGCTGGGTCCGGTTGTGTTTTCATTTCCTCCGCCCTTCTCCTCGGGCGACGCAGAAGGACAGGTTGCCCCGCTTTGGGGCGCCGTCTCTTCTCTCTCCCCTGCTTGAGAAGAAGTCTTCCCCTGGGGGGTCGACCGGGCCGAATTCCCTGCCAGCTGTGAGGACCCTTGGCTGGGCCTTTCTTCCTCCCGGGACACTGACCCACCGGAGAGCAGCCGCAGCATTGCCTTCCCCACACGCTAGCCCTGGAGGGAAGAAAAGAAGCGAGGCTGTCTGCAGGCACTTTCATTCCTGGATTTGATTTACTGGCGGGGGCGGGGGAGGCAGGGAGCTAAATCCCCTGCTCTCTGCTCGCGAACGCATCTTTTGTTCTTGAAATTCAGGACAAGCCAGACTTCTACTACAGGGCACTTAAGAATGTCCTTGCTTTGAGAAAAAAAAAAATGTATTAAATATACCATGAGCTTCTTACGGTAAAGGCTGGGGCATTTTCCAGTTGTTTGTGTCGAACAGTTGGGGTTGAAGACGCATCCCTGGATGCGTTTTCGTTGAAAGCTGTCCCTGGGTTAGACACCCCCCCCATATAAATATTTTACCATAACTCGATCAAACGTAACGTTGGATAACTTAACCAAATGAAATGGAACCTTTAGGAGCCCTTTAATGGCCAGCCTGAAATAACTGAGATGGTGCATCTTAGATTTTAATCCTAGAGGTAACCCAGTGACCTATATTTAGGCCGGAACCTTAGTCAAACCCGTATTACTGGTGCAAATGAAAACCAGGAAAAGAAGTTGATGTTGGATTAGGGTTTTTCAATCATTTCCCAAGATTCTGAACTATAAATTATGCTCTAGAAGATGCCTTAATTTTTTAAAATGTTTATCTGATTTCTACATGATTAAGAATAAATTTCAAGCAGACACTAAAAATGTTTCCTGTGATTTAAGCCATTTTGTTCAGATCGAGGAGACTTTCCTCGTATCTTTTAATAATGGATTCTCTAGAGGCAATTTTATTCCTTTCCAAAGGTCTTAAGTATTCACACATATTTAAGCAATGGTATTAAGCTCAATAACACAAATTAAGATTTGTTTAAAAAAATTGTAGCAAATTGTTCTGTAGATTTTTATAATGCCTGGTAAAAGATACTCATTTTTTGCCCCCACAGCTTCCTGGGCACATAAGCACATGTTTTTTGTTTTTTAAATCATAGCTGTGTACATTAATGCAATCGTGGGGTACAATGTGCTGGTTTTATATACAATTTGAAATGTTTTCATCAAACAGGTTAACATAGCCTTCACAGCATTTTCTTAGTTATTGTGTTAAGACATTTGTATTCTACATTTAGTAAATTTCACATTTGCCCTTAAGCAAATGTTTTTATCATCAAAAGAGAAACTGAGCTGAGAGGCAAAGAACCACGATGAACAGTGA
>NC_069782.1:25582500-25680000 GCF_027406575.1 Nycticebus coucang
GTTGAATCCTGCCCTCTGAGATATGACCATTTTACATATGAAGAAACTGAAGCTCAGGAAGAGTCTTATAATAAATAATGAAGCCGAGATTCAAACCCAGGTTCATTTCCTTTTGAATCCTGCAGTTTTTCTACTGCATTATGCTAAAGGTTTTTAGGATATTCATGAAAAATCTTGGCATGTTTTATTCCCTCCTGCCCCGTAGGTGATAGAAGGTAGTGAGGGGAGGACGCGTGATGCACAGAGAGGCACTGGCTTCCCTAACGAGTGGCACAGCTAAAACGATGTGAATTATCCAAGCATATAAAATCTTTTTCTTTTCTTTTCTTTTTTTTTTTTTTGAGACAGAGTCTCACTCTGTCACCCTGGGTAGAGTAAAGTGGGGCATAGTTCACAGCAGCCTCAAACTCTTGGGCTCAAGCTATCCTCCTCTCTTAGCCTCCCTTGTTGCTAGGACTGCAGGTGCCCATCACAACACACAGCTAGTTTTCCTATTTTTAGTAGAGACAAGGGTCTCACTCTTGCTCAAGCTGGTCTCAAACACCTGAGCTCAGGCGATCCACCTGTCTTGGCCTTCCAAAGCGCTAGGATTACAGGTGTGAGCCATTGCTCCTGGCCTGGGATACAACCTCTTCTCCTTCATTCCTTAAAGCACCATTAACACAAGGCTGTTTCATGTAACAGATTTTTTTTTTTTTGAAACATTTGGGAATACAGTGGGTAATTTGGCTTAGAACAGAAAATGATTAAAATTTCTATATTATAGGGCTGGGCGAGGTGGTTTATGCCTATAAACCCAGCACTCTGGGAGGCCAAGGCAGAAAGATTGCCTGAGTTCATGAGTTCAAGACCAGTCTGAGCAAGAGTGAGACCCCTCTCTAAAAATAGCTGGGCATTGTGGCAGGCACCTAGAGTCCCAGGTACTTGGGAGGCTGAGGCAAGAGAATTGCTTGAGCCCAGGAGTTTGAGGTTGCTGTGAGCTATGAAGCCACAGCACTCTGCCAAGGATGACAAAGTGAGACTGTGTTTCAAAAACAAAATTTCTATATTATAATCAAAATAATTACCTATTGTGCTCACTTCAGCAGCACATGTACTAAAATTGGAACAAAAATAATTACCTATTATTGAGCCTTTAATATTTTGCTGGCTATTGTACCAAGCATTTTACAAGCATTATTTCATTTAATATTCACAGTATAAGGATATCTTTATACCCACTATCATACATCTGGTAAGTTACGGGCAATCCACCTGCCTCAGCCTCCCAGAGTGCAAGGCTTATAGGTGTGAGCCACTGTACCCATCCCTAACATATATTTTTTAACAGACTACATTTCTAAAATTTTGTATCGCTACAAGAAAATTATACATATATATAATTTTTATTCTTGGGGATTATTAGTATATATACGTATTTTTTGAGACAGAATCTCACTCTGTCATTCTGGGTGAGTGCCGTGGCATCATAGCTCACAGCAACCTCAAACTCTTGGGATCAACTGTTTCTCTTGTATTAGCCTCCCAAATAGCTGGGACTTCAGGCACCAGCCACAATGCCCACCTATTTTTAGAGACATGGTCTTGCTCTTGCTCAGGCTAGTCTCAAACCTGTGAGCTTAGGCAATCTACTCCCCTTAGCCTCCCAGAGTGCTAGGATTATAGGCATGAGCCACCATGCCCGGCCTCAAGGAAATTATCTTTTAAACAGCAAAAGCAGTCTCTGTAAACTGTCTTTTCTAGGCATATGAAAGGTTAATACTGAAATATTTAGCACTTTGATGCCTTCCAATCAAACCAGAATTGAAAGATAAGTGTTATGAGCTCTAGTGGACAATATTGTGATCTACCTAAGGCCTTTGGATATCAGGGTGCCCAAAGAAACAGGATGTCCTACCCAGGGGCGATTTTCTCCATGCCTAAAGGGAAAGCACCTTTAATTGCGCAGATGATCTACATTATAGATCAGGAGTATAAATGGAAAAAATTTATATTAAATAAACACATGAGATGAACAACACTTCAAAATTTTCAGATTATGCCCATGTCAAGGAAGTAGAGGGAGAAGGAAGCTGACATTTATTGCATATTATTAGTATAATAATGTTTTAACAGGATGTCCTCCATCTACCAAGGTCAACGTTTTATAGAGGGTCAGGTATTAGGTTTCAGACAGGGCTCACTTTGCTATTACCCTCTGCTACTCTCTTGACAAAAAAAAAAAATCTGTCAAGAAAAAAATATAGCTTTTATTACATTGCATTTTTAACACTGTTAGAAAATTCAGGCTTTTACAGGCAGGCCAAATAATACAGTAGTTTCAAATGCCATTCAACAGCACAGCGCTTTGGATCTCTTTTTTAACAGTATTATTTAGGTATAATTAACATACAATAAACAACACATATTTAAAGTTTCCAATTTGATAAATGCGCATCTCTAAAGTGATCACCACAATAATAAAAAAAAAAACCACACACACACTTATCATCCCCTTGAGCGTCCTCATGCTCCTCTGTAATCCTTCCTTCCTCCAGACCTAGGCAACCACTGATCTGTTTTTTGTCAATATAATTTGAAGTTTTTATATTTTTTCTTTTTGAGACAGAGTTTTGCTTTGTTGCCAAGCCATCCCTTTGCCTCTGCATCCCTAGTAACTGGACTACAGGAGCCTACCACCACACACTGCTAATTTTTTATTTTTAGTAGGAATGGAGCCTTGCTTCTGCTTCTCTGGTCTTGAACTCCTGACCTCAAACAATCCTCCCACCTCCGCCTACCAGAGCACTGCAGGTGTGGGCCACTGCATTGGCCAATTTTTTAATAATTTTATAAAAATGTAATTATACAGCGTGTAGTCTTTTCTGGTCTGACTTCCTTCCTTCTGTTAATTACTTCATTCATGTTGTATATCATTAATTCGTTCCTTTTCATTGGTGAGAAGTACCTTTTGTTTTTCGATACTGTTTGTTTTTTCCACACATCCCTTCACTTGTTCCTCTTTTCTGTTCACCCCTGCTCTCTTTATCAAAATTATTAATACTTTCTCTATGGGTTGGTGCCCGTAGCTCAGTGGTTATGGTGTCAGCCACATACACCAAGGCTGGCAGTTAGGGCCTGGTCCAGGCTGGTTTATCAACGACAACTACAATAAAGAAGAAAAGTAGCCAGGTGTGGTGGAGGGCATCTGTAGTCCCAGTTACTTGGGAGGCTGAGGCAAGAGAATCACTTAAGACCAAGAGTTTGAGGTTGCTGTGAGCTATGATGCCACACCACTCTACCGAGGGTGACATAATAAGACTGTCTCAAAAAAAAATTTTTTGTTTCTCTGATTTGTACATTTCTGATTATACCCTTGTCATTTACCCAGGCATAATAGTCATCTGTGGTTTTGGATTTCCCTCTTACTTCTGTTAATAGCACTCTCCTATCCTTTGTTTTTCATTTATTTATTTATTTATTTATACACAGCCCCAGGCTAAAATGCAGTGGCATTAGCCTAGCTTACAGCAACCTCAAACTCCTGGGTTCAAGGGATCCTCCTGCCTCACCCTCCTAGAGTGCTAGGATTATAGACATGAGCCACTCTGCTCTGCCTCTCCTGTCCTTCAGACAACTGCATCATCCTTATTCAATGTGGTCTGGTGGGACCCTTCTGATTAGAGGGTGGACACTTACAACCCAGACTGGGCCAGAGTTCTTCCTTGAAATTATCTGAATGAACCTCCTTTCTCTTGGCTTAGGAACTGTGACAGTGTAATCCCAGATCTGTGTCAGTGAACTTGTAAAGAATGAGATTGGCACCTAGACTGAAACCCAGATGACAGATGGGCTAAAGCCTGCTGCCCCCTGGCTTTCTGCGGGTTAGTTGAGTGGGTGCCTTCATCCACTACCCTACTTATGGTAAGAGAACCTTTTTCTTGTTTCAGGAGGATCCCTCTTCCCATACTCTCAGCACATGTGATTCAGGTAAAACAGTCTCCACCCTGGCTTTAAGGGTAAAGCACGTTTCCATGCCCTAGCCACACACTCAATTGCCTTGGCCACAGTGACAGTCAGTGATTTAAGCTGAGCAAATTAGAGCTAATGTTTGTGCTACTGAGGATTTGCTCCCTTTTTTTTTCTGTGCAACTTGAACCTGAAATTGTAGAGCTAGATATTGTAGCTAACTTTTGACCTAATGAGTGGATGAGCCACAGCCGCCAAAAGCAGAACAAAAGTAGAGATACCAGGTCCTAATGACATCTGGCCTATTGGCTAAGATATTCACTACCCCTAATCTTTTCAGGTACATAAAAAAAAAATCCCCTTTCCGTATGATTTATTTGAGTTGCTCTTCATGGTACTTACAACAGAAAAACTTGTGATACAGTGCATTACATTAATTGCCTCATTTAACCCTTACAATTTTATGTTAATATCCCAGTTTTGCATATGGGGAACCTCTTAGTGAAATAACCTACCAGCATTTCACGGAAGCAAAGCTAGGACTCCCATCCAATCCAGTTGATACCAAAACCCTATAACTGTGCAATATTGCTTCAGGGTAGAACCCTGACCTGCTTAGCTTATGTTTTTGTCTTCTTTCTTTCTATTACATGGAGTTTAACACTATCAATGCAGCTTTCTCATTGTAGAAATAAAACTATATTTATAAGGCTCAATTCTCCTCCAACTTTCCCCCCCTTCTTACCTTTCTTGACCTCTTTTCCTTCTCCCTCATTTTTTATTTTTCCATTTTGCCGATGTTAAATATGAAATATTTGCTCTGGTCCTCTTTTCACAGTTCATATCAATCCTAAAACGATTTGGAGGGGTTAGAGTTGGCTTGGGTAAGATAAAGTTAGTTGACTGGAAACTTGCACTTCTGAACTGGTAGCTAAAGACCAGAAGACTACAAATCACTCCTATTCACTTACCTAAAGGTAAATCATTGGGTCAAATTTCAAAGATGACAACCATAAAGTCACCACTACTCCCTCCCTTCTCTCAGGAAAAAAGATCATAATCATTCCCACAGTTTGCAGAGAAAATAGCCAATTGCCACATCCTCCTTCTTAACCTGCTTTATACGGAAAAACCTATATTGCCCCAACTCCTACTTTTCAACAACGCTTTTTTTTTTTTTTAAAGGAAGGAATTTGTTAAGTCTTAAAGATAGCTTCATGTTATTCTTTATTGTTCAGAAAGCTGAAATGAACTTTGAATGTATTTTATTATTGAAGAGCCCACCTCTGCTTTTCCTCAGAGGCAGAACATCAATCTAGTTAAGAGCAGTTAAATATTTTATTTCTTATTTTCTTTTCTTTTTATTTTTCTTTTATTTGTGATACAGTCTTACTTTGTCACCCTTGGTAGAGTGCCATGGCATCATAGCTCACAGAGACCTCAAACTTTTGGCTCAAGCTATCCTCTTGCCTCAGCCTCCCTAGCAGCTGGGACCACAAGGCGCCTGCCACAATGCTTGGCTCTTTTTAGAGACCAGGTTTCCCTCTTTCTCAGACTGGTCTCTAACTTCTGAGCTCAGGCAATCCACCAGCTTCCGTGATGGAATTACAGGGGTGATCCACCGTTCTGGGCCTAATATCACATTTTAAGAAGAAAAATACTATTTAATCCCTTCTTGGTCTCTTAACAGAACATTGTAGATATGCAGCCTTTCTAGAAGCCTGGAGATAACACTCTCCAAGCATTTTCTTGGTAACTAGAAAAAACATTTCGTTTTAAGACAAAACATTTGAAAATTATGTTCATCATAACTGCTAAGACAGAGTTTGGTTTCTAGATTCACTTCCCTAGTAAGGGTACATGACAACATTCTCCTGAAAGGTTTTCATAATGCTCCCTGGACTGGACCAAATGTCTCAGATGTTATTAATCCTCTTGAGTTAAATCCAGTACTCCAAATTTGGAATTTTACATGTAAACAGGGAAGAAAATTTCCTCTTCAAATTTGTAACTTGTAGGTCCATAGAGATATTCTGACAATGATTTTAAGTAAATTTGGTTCTACAATTAACCTTCCAGTGACAGTCTACAACTATATCATTATGCAATGGTATAGAGCTGTTTTGCAGATATTGAGATTGTACAAAATATTTATAAAAAATAAACATTAGGGTGGGGCTACATGTTTTGTTTTTGAAGCTGGTAGAGAAAAAAGCCTTTGATGATATTCTTCTCACATATAGTTTCATTTTTACCAGATATAAAATGATTTTGCTCAAGTGTTATTGGGGGAAGACAGTTGGTTGCTGCCTTTAGCTTGATTTCCTCCATTCTTGTTGCAAAAGAATAGACTTCCTGAATGGTTCAGCCTAGCAAAACAGGGACTGGAACCAGACAAAAAGTTTAGTCAATTATCTAATTTGAGAGTTTTTTAAAACAAACATTAATTAATAATTGGAAATGGTCCAGAAACCCAGGCGTGGGGAAAATTGTTTTGTAAATAAAACTATGTATTGATGTTGTACATAGCAGTGGTTCTCAAAATTTATTGTGGAGCAGAATCTTAGAGGATTTGGAAAAACACAGCTTGCTGGTCCTCACCCCACAGTTTCTGATTCAGTTGGTCTGGAGTGGGGCCTGAGAATTTGGATTTCTGAGAAATTCCCAAGTAACATTGCTCTTGATGGCTCAGATACCTCACTTTGAGAACCAGCAATGCAAACTAGCTTATTTCTTTTCAATACCTTACTTTATAGCTTTCACATTTGTTTCCCAGATAATGCCATTCTCAGAGTGTAAATGACAGCCAAGATTTTTTGCTTTCTGTGTCCCAAGTTCAACGACCTCCAAATTCTCCTCTTAATGTTTGTGTATATGTCCTGTGACACAGCTATTCTATGGTTAACACATTTTAGGATACACTGGTTTTACTGGAAAGGAAATTATTTTTAATCTCAGAACTTCTCGGAGCTTTAAATATATAAATTTCAAATATGTAAATGTACATTGTGAACCTCCCAAAGGGAGATAAGTATGTGACATTTCCCAAGTGCATCTGAACTTGTAATTCTTCCTCGACCATTCTCTGCAACTAAGCCCTAGGGAATAACCATTAAGCACAGTTTGGGAAATACTCTTAGTAAATAATTTTGTAATAGAAATTTTGATGTAATTTATAATTAGTTTTATAAAGCAAAAAAAAAAATGTCTACACAACAACCTAGGACAAAGATAGACTAATATGCATAAAACATTATATATGAATTTTAAATTGATTTAGAAAAGTAATTAAATAGGCTCATTCATCTATTGTTCTGATTATGATGTGACCTTTTCTTGATCAAATAATTTACTGGGCAATATAAAGAAAGAACTCACAGATTCTAATCTTTGTTGATCATCAAGCCTTTCCTGACCTTACCACCTAAAATACCCCTGCTGGCCCCCATCTCCAATTTATTTTCCATTACCCTTTCATTTTTTTCATAACACTCTCATGATTATAAATTATTTTATGAATGCCTTAAGTGATGTACATGTTTATTGCTTGTTTGCATCATTAGAATACGGTTCTATAAGGACAATACCTTGTTTGTCTTATTTACTTCTATATCTTCAACATCTAGCAACGTGCTTGGCACGTGATATGCAGTCAGTAAATTTGTTTTGATTGAAAGAACAAATAGATCAATAAAATAATCACCTAAGTTCTAATTATGAAATTTCAATATGGTAATACAAGATGCAGGAGGAAGAGAGAGTTGGAGGAGACAGAATAATCTTTTTATTTCTCATGGAGTAATTTCAATCCAATGATGTGAAGGTGGAGTTATCAATGCTGAAACTCCCTTCTTTGATGATTTTCAATATTCACTAAGAGACAAAAAGCATACTGTTATTTTTTAAATAAGGCAAGTGTGTTAAATCCTTGCATATAAATAAACCTTGTATAAACATAAATTTTTCTCTATAACTGAAAAAGAACTCTGAAAATGATGCTATTTCTTGCTGTATTGTAAAGTTCACTTTGACTTTTTAGACAAATCTAAAAAGCATCATTAACAGTGCTTTTTAAAAAACACACTTGTTCTAAAGAAAAGCTTGTTATATAATTCATTCATATTTGCATTTTTGTATGGCAAACACGTGTTAAATATGTGTAGAGCATAATTGTTGCTAATTTGCAGGTCCTGGTAATTTTTAAGGCAGAAGTCTAAGGGACATGTATGAATGTTCGATATTAGATTAGATATGTTCAATTTTGGCCGACAAAACAAGAGAAAAAAGTCACCAGGCATGATTTTTAAGGGGAAAGGATTAATCCAGGAATCCAAAAAATCAAGTGTCAGAAGTCCTAAACACATTACGTGATTTGAAATTGCATTAAAATGTGTTGCCTATTTCCCAGTGTTAAAATAGAAAAAAATACTCATATGTCACTTCACAGGCCTTTCATGTGGTTAATTTTTTTTTTCTTGTTTAAGTTGTCTACATCCGGTCCCTATTCTCCCCTTTCAAGTCTCTCATTATCTCCTGCTAGGGGTTTAAGTTTGTTTTTACTTTATGCTTTTGTCCTTATTAGTGACAAAAAGTGGGTCACTATTACTTTAGTTTATCTTCACTTTCACTCTGCCGTTCATTCCTGAACTAGCTTTTAGCCTCTGGGAAAAGAAGAAAGTAAAAACATTTACAGAAACTGGGCCAACCCCGCATGACCCATCTCCTCCAAGAAAACAAAACCTAACTTAACTGCAACAGTAGTTAGTCCTGCTTTTATAGCATCTTGGTTTCCGCTCTCATAACGTTCAGATTTTTAGTATAATTGCTTGTAGATTATCTTAAATCAGGCTACCCTCGGTCCTTAAAGAATCCAGCATCTTGCCCTGAATATAATAAAATATATATTTAAAAAATCGCACTGTAATTTAAATGAATAAATGCTGCATGACCGTGAATGACCGTGGCACTGGTACTCACTCACCCTCGATAAAGCAGGAACGTTGTGGGTTCCAACACGTTTCAATGTGGGTCCATTGACACCAACTCTCTAGAAAGTCAGGGGAACACTGTGGCACGGACACCTGGGACAATGATTACCTGTATAATTTAAGCGAGAGTTTTGGTTTTGTTTGGGGATGGGAGAAAGACGAAGGGGCTGTTACTCAGTTAATTCCTTCCCCAGTAGCTCTGCCCTCTCTTCTCACTCCAGCCATCCTCCCTCAGTCCCCAAAGCGAGGCGGGGGGAGGCGGACGCCCCCTCTGCGTGGTGGGGGAGTTTCCCGGGGATACCCGCCCCAGCCCGGCCCGCAGGCCCCGCCCCTGGGCCGCAGGCCCCGCCCACCACCGCCGCCGGCAGGGGTCGCGCTGCCCCCGGAGAGCTGTTCAGGCGGGGGTGGGGGAAGCTCCCGCAGTCGGTCGCCTTTCTCCGCTGCCGCTGGTTGGATCGTTTCAATAAAAGTCTTTTTTTCTCTCTCTCTCTCTCTCTCTCGCTCGCTCTCCTCCGGAGAACAGGCGGAGGCGTCAATCCGCAGCCGCCAAGTGAGAACGCGACGCACACGCAGGGAGCGAAAGCGGCCGCCCGCAGTCCCCTCCGCCGCCCCACGGTCCGGCCCCGGAGCCGGCGAGAAGAAGGAGCCAGCGCCCGTCGGTGCCGCCCGGCCAGCGCCCGCTCCGGCTTCTCCGAGAGGGATTAGTTGGCCGTCCGCGCGGCTCGGCGGCCCGGGAGCCATGTTGACCAGGGGGCTTGGCAACGCGTGAGGCACCCGCGGCCCCTCCCGGAGGCTCCGGACCCGCGGCGAGAGCCGGAAGGCGGCGGCGGAGGCCTCTGCGCTCGGAGGCGCCTCGGCTCTGCCGGCCGCTGGGACCCGGACCTGCATCCGGCTGCTGCGGGCGTCGGCGGAGCCGCCTTCCCTCCGCGCCGCGCCGCGCCTCGGGTCTCCCGCACTTGCTGGTGAGTTGGCGGCCGAGGACCGCCGCGCTTTCCGCCGCTGCCCGGCCGCCGCGGACCGAGGGGGGCCGGGAGGCTGCGTGGGACGGAGGCCGGGCGGGGGGCGGTGGGGCCGCGGAGGCTCAGGCCCTGCCGGGAAGTTGAGCGTGGAGGCGCGTCGCGGCGGCTCGCGTGTGCCTGTCAGCCCTGGGTCCGGCGCGGTGCCCGGGGCGCCCCGGCATTTCCGGGGGTGGGTGCGGTGCGGGTGTTCGCCGGGCTCCTTCCCGGGAGGCGCCCGCTGCCGCTGCCGCCGCGCCGCCTCCGGTGCTTGCGGCTGCTTGGGTCTCCAGGGGAGGCCGATCTCCCCGCGGGGCGGACAGGGGAAGAGACAGAAAGTCCCCCGAGGCACAAAGGTCCCCTCGGAGCGGGTGGAGCGGGCGGCGTGGGGGAAGGCAGGGGCGCGGGTCGGCGGGAGGCGAGCGAGGGGGCGGCGGGCGCGGCGCTCCCGGCTCCCTCCCAGACGTCGGGGGCGCGGAGGAGGGAGACCCCTGGCGTGGGGCGCGGGCGGAGACAAAGCTCGGGGCAGCCTCCTGCTGGCGGGTCACACCCCGGAGCGTTGGTGGAGAGCGAAGGGAACGTGGGAAACCCACAGAACCCACACGGCAGGGAAAAGGGGGGGAGGAGGGTGCCAAGCGGTGTCGCCGGCGCAGTCGCTTTTCTCAGCGTTTTTGTGCCCGATGCCATTGCTCCCCAACTCAGCTGGATAGCTCCAGATCGCCTCCCTGCCAGCACCCCCACACTGCCACATTGCTTCTCCTGCGGTTTCCCCTTCTTTCTCCCCCTACTTTTCACCACTCCTTTTCGGGTAAGCGCTATTTTGCCTTCAGCTCGGGGAACATTTCTAATGACAGGATGCCTGAGCTTGCTCTGACCCTGAACCGCCTTGAACTCCTCTCTCTTCCTCCCACCCTTTCCTTTCTGGGATCTATAATGTCACATGGCCATTAACAATTAGCTTTTCTTCTGCAAAAATGGCAAAATGATTTAGCTGAAATCCGTGGCGCCCCTGCTTTACTTCAGTATGTCCACCAAAGATACGTCGTGGGTCATGTTTTATCACCCCCACAGCCAAATGAATAATCAGGTCCTAACAGGTCACTTTCTGGATACAGAAGTGGCAAATTTTGGTTTGAGTCTTAGCCGTTCCTACGGTCAGCAAAGCCTATTCCTGGCACCCAGACCTTCTTTCACGTATCAGGAAATACAACTCAAAGACAATTCTTTCCTCAAACTTTGCTGTTTCTTTTTTGAGTCTTTGTTGATGGATTTCTTTTAAAGGCGTTTGTGCAGGAAGATCAAAGTAACAAATGAGTTACTGTGTTTCAGAGTCACTTTGTTCCCAGTTGGGCAGAAGAAAATGAGTGTGATTTTGAGACCTTTGATGCCTTGAGTAGACCACATGCTGGAGCTAGAAGTAGGGGTAAACTAAAATTTAAGAAAACAACATTTCTAGTGGTAATAGCATTGTTTTTTTTTTTTTTTTTATTGTTGGGGATTCATTGAGAGTACAATAAGCCAGTTACACTGATTGCAATTGTTAGGCAAAGTCCCTCTTGCAATCATGTCTTGCCCCCATAAAGTGTGACACACACCAAGGCCCCACCCCGCTCCCTCCGTCCCTCTTTCTGCTTTTCCTCCCCTCCCCATAACCTTAATTGTCATTAATTGTCCTCATATCAAAATTGAGTACATAGGATTCATGCTTCTCCATTCTTGTGAATAGCATTGGTTTTGTTTGGTTCTTTTATGAGTCTGGTTGGCTTATTTAGTAAACGTCTGGGGTGTTGCTTTGTTGATGAAGTCATTTCAGTCTTTGTAATTCTAACATCTGCATACTTCCATAAACAATGGGTTGGAACAAAAGAAAAAAGTGTGACTTATATTTAAGGAATATTCTTTATATATTTTTTGTTATGAGAGAATATTGGAATGTAAAGAGTTGGAAAACCATCTCATAGGTCAGATGCACTAACAGTTTGAATGCTGGGCTTCAAAAAAACAATGCTCTTTTTGAATTTAAGCTTCTATAAAATTATAAAAATATAAGTAGTTATTTATCATTTTTACAATGGAAATAAAAAGTATTGAAATACGAATGGAAAGAAAGTGAAAAGAAAGCCAGTTTGATGTAGAGACATCAATGTTGATATCTTGTTGCTTGCTGTCATTAAAGAGTTGGCACTATAAAAATTATTTGTGAAAGAGATCAGTGTAGTAACTAGTTTTTGAACTGTAGGTCTCCCTACCCCACCCCAAGATTTAAAACATTTTAGAGACCTATGTGAAACCAACAGGGTTATTAATAGTTGCTATTTTATATAATATTTATTGAAAGCCTATATTGAAGATACATTTTTTCTTTCATATTTGCTAGGATATAATTAGATAATTGAAATTTAAGTGTTGGGCGGCGCCTGTGGCTCAAGGAGTAGGGCGCCGGTCCCATGTGCTGGAGGTGGTGGGTTCAAACCCAGCCCCGGCCAAAAAAAAAAAAGAAATTTAAGTGTTACTGGAAGGAACTCTACCAAAAAGTTAACAAAGTTTCTGGATGGTAGGACTTATTGTTTATCAAAAACATTTGTTTTAGTATTTTGCAAATTTTCACATTACAATCAGAGGAAAAGATAACTGTAGAATAAAGTATCATTAATATTTTATTTTGCCTATTACTGTACTAAAAAGAAAGCTTCTATAAAATGTATCATTCTCATGGATTCAGGCCCAACAAAGTAACTTTCAGTATTCAGTATTTGAAATACTGTAGCCTGTCACATGTAGCTCTGATTACCAGAAGGAGAAAAGAAATAGAGACACATAGTAAGGAAAGATGAAATTGGAGGAACAGATCAATATGTCTAGTAGCTTTGTGTTTCCAGTAATCTTATTTTAAGAAGTCACTGATATTTACACAAATAAAAAATTTAAATTTTATTTGCTTTGTAGCACAGATTAACTGTGCTAAGATTTTAAGGTATATGTTTGTTGATGTGTTTGTTTTCAGATATTGGTTCACTCCTACCTACATAATGGTAGAAAGAGATGGCATATAAAATTATTTTCTCTGCTCTCTCAAAGCTCATTTTTCCCCCTTATTTGCAGCAATATTTTCTTTTTTCCCTTATGATACAACTGTTTTATTGTGAATAATGGAAGCTATACTGGCAACTGAGGTAGCTATTTAAAAGTAAAGATACTTATGGCCTGTGATATTAAAGAAGTCACCTGAACACAAAATTTTTACTATTTCCTTTGTTTCTAATAGTGCTGAATATTTATAAGGCATTACATTTTGAATTTCTATTGCCATTCTCTTGTCTTTATAAAATTATAGCATCACATCCTGGAGTTCTTTTACACAGCTTTTCTATTTCTATGATGGGTGATTATTTAATGAACTCATTACTGTATTATTAAATAAATATGTTAAGTACAGCATACAAAATATTGTCTAGGGTACTCAATCTATTTTTTTTTTTGGCCAGGGCTGGGTTTGAACCCGCCACCTCTGGCATATGGGACTGGCGCCCTACTCCTTGAGCCACAGGCGCTGCCCCAGTACTCAATCTATTTTAAAAAATTGTCTCTCCTTTTATACAGGGAAAGGAAGAACAGTGTTAGGTTCTTTTGGATTTTGAATAAGTAATTTTTGCTTAAACTTTTAAATAGGAAATATTATTTAAAGTGTTTTTTAAAGTAATTATGGCATTTTGCATTTTAAATGCTGAAAAAATGTGCTTTATGTTGCATTTGCAAAGTGAAAAACTGCCTATAATAGGAAACCTGGTATAGCTCACTACCATTCAACCTAGTGAGCAATTAGCAGTTTCTTTGAACTGGTGGAGAGAGAACTGATTAGATTGGCTTTTGAAAATTCTTTGTCATTATTTTGCTGCCAGTACAGTTAGTTGGGTTACTTATGATATCTGCAAAATACTGAGAGGAACTGCCAAGGGCCAGAAAATCTATTGAATATTACCTAAGTGTAGCTTACCATTCCTAGCCTGTTTTCCCCTTCCTGTTGGCCAATGTGAAAAATCAATAGACATGTACCAGAAAATCTAATAAATAATGTTATTATTGACTACAATAACCAAAGATGCTGAATACTATATTTGAGGAGGTAGATTTATAGATCCCATGGCATATTGTGATGAGGTGAAAATTATCTTGCTCTCTAAAGTCCCCTTTCTAAAATAGTTTTTTTATGTAACCTGATTTGTCTACTCAAGCTGCCATAGCAAAATATCATAAACTGGGTGGTTTAAAAAACAGACATGTATTTACTCACAGTTCCAGAGGCTGGAAGTCTGCGATCTGGATGCTGCTACCTTGTCAGCTGCCTCTCCCTGTGTGCTTTCCAGGCCTTTCCTCTTTTCCTGCAGGAGAAGGAAGAGAGAGAGAAGGAGACTGGGAGAGATATCTCTCCTACTCCCTTTCACTTCTTTTAAGGGCACAAATCCTGTTATTAGGGTCCCACCCTCAGGACCTAATCTAAACCTATTTACTTCCCAAAGATCTACCTCCAATAACTATCAAGGGAGGTTAGGGCTTCAACATAATTTTGAGCACACACAAACATGTAGTCCATAACATACACTGTGTAAAAGAAATTACCTTTTCTGGTAGGCATTATGGAAAGTGTTATTTTGTTAAGTTCTCAGATGAGCCTATCATAAAGGTATTGCCTCTGTTTTCATTTGAGGAAACAGAGACCTTAGGTTAGGTAATTGTTTCCAGGGTCCTACAAGCTATGGTAACATTCCAGTTTAGGCATTCAAACCACTTTTCTACAATGCCTTTATGGAGATGGATGTTAAAAAGCCAATGTACACGTCTGTACTTTTTAAACATTGGTAACATTAGAGAAGCTTATCAAAATTAGATTAAAATCAAAATGCTAAAAACATACTTAGAATATTTACAAATTTTTAAAATTATGGTCTTATCCGAGTTCTTTGTGTATAGCATGAAATGAATGTGGGTGCTAAAAATAAAAATTGAGCGCCCCCGTTGCTCAGTGGGTAGGGTGCTGGACTCATACACTGAGGCTGGCAGTTCGAACCTGGCCCAGGCCAGCTAAAACAACAATGACGCTTGCAACACCACCACCAAAAAAATAGTTGGGCGATGTGGCGGGTGCCTGTAGTCCCAGCTACCTGGGAGGCTGAGGCAAGAGAATCACTTATGCCCAATTGTTTGAGGTTGCAGTGAGCTGTGACGCCACAGCACTATACCCAGGGTGACAAAGTGAGACTCTGTCTCAAAAAATAAATAAGCAAATTAATTAATTAAAAAATTATACTTGGCATTGTGATGCAAATACTGTTTGCCTTTTTTAAAGCTTATATGTTTATTTATTTATTTATTTTTTTTTTACTTATTTATTTTGATTTTACATGTGTTGTCTTCAAAGGGAAGACAGCCCATATGCATGATGTTATATGTAGGTTGTGTTAGTATTGGGTGAAAATTTTGCCTTCAGGTAAATAAATTATATTTATTTATACATACATACATTGGTTTTGGCATTGGGATTTCTTATTTTAATTAAAGAATAAATTTTGAACTTAAAGTTTTATTAATATGTGGGTATATACCAGCGGAAAATGGAAGTATCAGACCAGATGGCACATTTGTCACAGTAACTTTTCATATTGAAAACCAACCCTTATGACAGAAAACCTGCAAATTAGTATTATGCAATTTACTTATACACAACTTTATGGCCATCCTGTGTATCTCATTTCTTGTTCACATCTAAGGAACAGAAAGTGCTATTGACTTGACCTAAAAGAGGTCCATAAAAGTGAAAAACCATGAAAGAAAATTTACTTTCTTTTGTTGCCATAATGGTTAATTAAAAAAAAAAAAGATTTTGTCTGCCTTTTAATGGCATAATTTATTTCCTTTTATGTACTTGTTAGTGTAAATACTTTTTTTTTCTGAGACAGAATCTTACTATGCTGCCCTGGGTAGAGTGCTGTGACATCACAGCTCAGCAACCTCAAACTCTTGGGCTCAAGTGATTCTCTTGCCTTAGCCTCCCTTGTACCTGGGACTACAGGCATCGGCCTCAACACTCGGC
Source organism: Nycticebus coucang (assembly GCF_027406575.1). Lineage (NCBI taxonomy): Eukaryota > Metazoa > Chordata > Mammalia > Primates > Lorisidae > Nycticebus > Nycticebus coucang. Next base: position 25,598,520 of record NC_069782.1, read on the forward strand.
TATTTTTGTTTGTTTATTTATTTGTTTAGCAGGCTCTGTGGGTTCAAACCCAACAGGGTTCAAACCACCCTGGTGCATGTGGCCGGTGCCCTAAGCACTGAGCTATGGGCGCTGAGCCAAGTGTAAATACTTTTTTTAAGAATACTATAAATTTTGTGTATATGTTCATAAACAGTTGGAAAGAACCCAAAGATAATTTCTTTTTATTGTTTCAGGTTCATTGAGGGTGCAAAGAATTAGTTTACACTGTTTGAAGTGGTGGTGTATGTATACCATGGAATACTATTTAGCCATTACATCTTCTGTATTAACGTGGATAGAGTTGGAACACAGTCTTCTGAGTAAAGTATCACAAGAATGGAGAAGCAAGAATCCAATATACTCAATATACTCAATGCTAATAAGATCATTTTTTTTTTGACAATATTTTTGGTTAGTTACTTTGGCCTTCTCAAGTTATGTATTTAATTCTGCTATTCTTACAATTGATGGTTAATATTTGTTACTAATATATGTTTATGTTCAATATGAACAAAAGTTTATATTATTGTGAGAAATTGCCAAGTAATTATATTGATAGTTCTTACCACTCCAAATTTAGATGGATTGTCCTCTAAATTAGTTAAATTTAACCAATGTATTAAATTTAAATATATATTTTTAGTTTTTTTTAAAGTTAAACTTCTTAGGTAACAAGATTCGAGCTTTTAATATTTTTTATTACTGACTCTGCTGCTATTTCTGGTGCGAAAAGAAGCTTTTCGTTGATTGTGAGGTAAATTTGGATTCCTTAAGCACACTTTGGCCCCTTATGTCTGTCCTGTTAAATTAGTTTTAAGAAGAGATCTTTATTTATGGCTCAGTTTGACTTTTATTTGATTTGTCAATTTAGGTGTGCAATCAATTAGTATCTTTAAAGCGTTTGTTATTGTACTGAACAACATGATATTAGTCATTGTTTATGCTGCAAACATATGATTTAATATGGTGATATTGTAACATGTGAAGTAACAGCAATATTGGCTGTCTGGGTATCTGTCTGTAGCTCTCTTGTATCTTCAGTGTCCCCTGGAAAGTCTTCATCAATATTTTTGGCTTTGTTCCCATCACCTATATGCTGGTAAATCTCCACCTCTTTATTTCTAATCCAGACCTCCTTTTCTGAGTTCTGTTCCAGCTACTTCCTAGATGGTACCTTCGTGCTCCCTTCCCTATGCTGAGCTCTTGCTATCCCCTCCATTCCCAGTCACAGTGGATGGCACCACCATCAGCCCAGTCACTTAAGCCAAAAACCTCCGCAGCTTCTTTTGCATTTCTGTTATGTTCCTTCCTCCCAGCCCAGTCAGTGAAACTAAATCCTGTTAATTTTAATTTCTAAATCTTTTCTTTTCCTTTTTAGAGACAGAGTCTCACTCACAATGTCACCCTCAGTAGAGTGCTATGGCGTCACAACTCACAGCAACCTCCAACTCTTGGGCTTAAGCAATTCTCTTGCCTCAGCCTCCCAAGCTGCTGGGACTATAGGGGCCCACCACAATGCCTGGCTATTTTTTGCTGCAGTTGTTACTGTTGTTTTAGCAGGCCCCGGCCGGACTCGAACCCGCCAGCCTCAATGTATGTGGCTAGCGCCGTAACCACTGTGCTACAGGCACTGAGCCATTAATTCATAAATATCTTTAAAATTTTTTTTTTCATGGGACAGCACCTGTCGCTCAAAGGAGTAGGGCACCGGCCCCATATACCAGAGGTGGCAGGTTCAAACCTGGCCCTGGCCAAGGAAAAAAAAAAAAACTGCAAAAAAAAAAAAAATATTTTTTCATGTGCCACATTCTTATGTAAGAGTTTTAGACTGTCTAACCTGATTCACTACTTCCAGTTTTGCCCCCCTGTTAATCTGCTGTTATTCTTTCCTTCTTTCTTTCTTTATTCTTTGTGTGTATCTTCCCCTTTTATTGCTTTTTTCCTTCCTTGCATCCGTCCCTTCATCTGTCCCTGTCTGAAGTGTTTGCCTACACCGTACGAAGCACTATGGTAGGTTCTAGGGTACAGAGATGAGGAAACTGGCGTGCTGACACTACAAGGCAATGGCACTTACTTCGAGAGAAATTCTCATTTTTGAGCTCAGACGTCACGTCCTCCCAAGTTGTCTTTGTTCCATTCTGACAGAGTTATGGTGGTTCTGCTATATAGTGTTTGTCTGTGATAGTACTTAGTATGTTGTAATTGATTGATTATAAGCATCTCCCCCTTTTGGGTACCTACCACATTTATTTTATTTCTGTCTTTCCCCCATATTATGTGCTGTTTGATTGAAAGATGTGATGGGATTAGGAGAAACAACACTGAGTTAGTAAATTAGCGTCAGTAGTCATGGCCTAGAAACAGTGAAGACTAAATTTTGATACAGTAGGAAATAGAAAGCCATCAAAGGTTTTGAACGTTGGAGCTACATGATAGTGGCTGTGTTTGTGTGAATATTCTAGAAGTAGTTTGTAGACCAACTTATAGAGGCTAAAAATACTGATCAATCTCAAGGGTGAAATGTAGTATACCTGGAAAAAAATCTCAGTCCTAACGAGACTGAGCTCGAGGTGTGTACTGGACTTAAATGCATCACTACTGAGGTACAGAGCTGCACTCACGTCATTCCCAGTAGTACCCTGATCGTTCATGTACACAGTTGACAAGAATCTTCATTTTTCAGTAGAATTACTGTAATTAAATAAAGCTGTTTTATGGTCTACTTTTTAAATTTACAAATTGAGTTTTAAATTATATGTCTGCTATGGGGTTGTAAGGGGTGAGTTATAAGTAACAGATTCATTTTAGAAATCATTTTGAGATTATGGCTTGTTGCCATCTTGTTTCAAATGTGACATTTAAAATACATTTTCATAATTTATGAGATCTGTTGCTTTCTCAGATACTTCAGTTGATAGGAATTTTTTATATTGGTTAAACTTTTTGAGACCATGATTTATTTAATATACATTTGTTATTTCAGAGAGAGTGGAGTCAGCGTTGTGTCACACAATAATTTTTGCTCCTAAGGGATTTTTGTCAATCCTTGTCTTCCCTGGATATTCTTATTATTTAAATTTCCATTTTCTTCTGATCCTTTTTCTTCTGAAGAAGCTGTAAAATCATTGAAAGATTTATTTTAGGTGCGTTTTTTGGGGGGTGGGGATCTTTGACTCAAGTTTCCATTATATAAAATTTAGAATTGGTTGTGTGTTCATATTTTTTCTCATAAAGACTACTTCAAAAATAATTGGTAACCATGTCATCATAAGCTAGTTACTTGAACGTTTAAGGGTCAGTTTCTTCTAAAAGATTGGAAAATAAATAATAGAAACTACTTGATACAGTTAGGGAAATTAAATGAGATAATGACCGTTAAAGCTCTTTACAAAGTGTCTTGCACATAATAAGCACTAACAGTTGCCAATTATTTTTATGTTACTCTTTATGTAATAAGAGGAAAGAGTGGTAATAAAATCATGTAACTGAACCATCCCTCAGGTTGATGAATTCTAAATCAGTGATTCACAAAGACAAGAGAATCGAAATCATCTCTTTGGCTTTTTAAACTGTGCATACCTCCTGGATTTTCTTAGGTGCCTCTACCCACACGGATGTGAAAATCACTGTGGTAGTGAGTTAATGTTACTAAGGAGTATGTTGCATCCTTCGTGTTTGTTGGAGGGGCTGTAGACAGACCAGTGGAATAAATAATCTATAATATCCAATTGTTGTTTCTTACCTAATGACCAGTAGGAATAAAGAAGTCATAATCTTCTGTAAGCACATTAATAAGCTTTTCCCTGAAGCCAACCACAATTTTCTTTCAAACATTTGCGCTTTTCTGTTCTCCTTTAGGCCTGTGCTTTACCATTGGTTTGACATCTTAACAGTCTAGATGCTTTCCTTGTTAGTTACTCACGTGTGTGGCTTTTATGTTTTTTCTGAAATTAAAATGGAAAAACTAGTCATTAAACTTAACCATCAGAAACTTAATCGTCAAAAGAAGAGATTGACATTACACTTTGCTCTGGGTCAGAAAATCTGCCTGCACGTTTACTGTTACCTTTTATTGTTTCTTATCATATGTTTTTCTAGGTCAGTTGCCTTAACTTGAACTTCAGAAGCACTATTGTTGATTAAAAGGAGAGGGGGGAAAAAGTGAAAGGTGTGTATGTATGTGTGTGATCTCAAACTCTGAGCCAAAACAACAGAACTAGTTTCTGCATTTGGGTTTTTAATGTTCCAGGCAATTCCTGATGGGTACTGAAGTTCTAGAAACGCTTTTCTAGGGTTTGGCACCATATTAAGGAAAGGAAACACTCATATATACGTTGAATTTAAAGTAAAGGCAGAGCAGTGTGAAGAGGAGGAGGCGAGAACGACCCCCAACCGGACAAAGCCCGAGTGTCGCTGCATCCCCATGTCCAGCGCCTACGTCCCGCCGCCCTTGCCACAATGCCCAAGAGAAAGGCTGAAGGGGAAGCTAAAGGCCATAAAGCCGAGGCGAAGGACGAACCACAGAGAAGAGCCTCAAGGTCCTCTCCTCCAAAGCCAGAGCCCAAGCCTAAAGAGGCCCTAGCAAAGAAGGGAGAGAAGGAACCCAAAGGGAAAAGCTGACGCCGGCCAGGAGGGGAGCAACCCAGCAGAAAATGGAGATGCCAAAGAGACCAGGCACAGAAAGCTGACGGTGCTGGGGATGCCCAGTGAAGTGTGTGCACTTGTGATAACTGTGTGCTTCTAGGGACTGTACAGCTTGAAAAACTATTTTTTATCAAGTTTTATAAAAATGCAGAATTTTGTTGTACTTTTTTTTTAAGCTATGTTGTTAGCACACAGAACACTTCATTATTTGTTTGAGAAGGGGCATATGTCACTAATAGAATGTCTCCAAAGCTAGACTGATCTGAGGGAAAATGTCTCTTCCCTCTAGTTTTGAGAGACTTCCTCTTGGCTCCCAAGAGGAGGGATTCCCCGATATTGACACACAGCCACCTTGGCACAAATGCCTTGCGTTATGGAAAAACTAATTTGTTTTTATGTCCTATTCTCCCTCTGCCTTCAGCAGAGTCTTAACTCTCTTAAACCCAGTCACCTCTTGGGACATGACCCCCAATAATTGGTTACCAGTATGTTAAGGAATCTGGATTTTTCCAGAAACACCACTGAGATGGCATCCCTCAAAAGAGCAGCGGTTCCACTTGTAGATTGTTGGATCTTCAGATAAATTCTGCCATTTTCATTTCTTTTCCTGAAAGTCAGGGTCGGCTTGTGAAAAGTTGTTAAACAACATGCTAAACGTGAAATGTCAACCCTCACTTTAAACTTCCCTGCTCAGAGCATCCAAGGAAGACTTCACTGGGTTTTATAGTGACTTTCTGATTTTTGGTAGACCACTGAGGAAGGGAGTTTGAAAGTTGTTATGTACAATCGTCTGCCCATGTTCTCCTGAAGTACCATGATTGTTTATGAAAAGTATTTTTAATAAAGCTGGATACAGTTTGACTTGGAAAAGAAATAAAGGCAAAGTGATTAAAACTTGCTGTCATTCTATCTTAGTTTTTTCCTCCCTTTTTTATCCTACTTTGGGCTTTCCAGTTTTATCAGGTTTGGGGATTTTTCTTAAGTTTATGTATAATTGTCTGTTCCAATTATTTTATATTCCTCTAGTAGATATCTTTGTGTTACTCTTTAGCTTGTTTCTTACCAGTGTTACTGTTTTCTATCTGTATAATCTCAATTATTATGTTTTTGAAGATTATTCTTAAAATGTAGGGACATATAATAATACAGAAAACAGGCAATCTAAATTCCCTAACACACTTCAGATATTCCCTTTCTCTTTTTTCATATAAAGTTTTGTGTTTTTGTTTAAGATCCTTTATATCTTTCTTTCTTTTTTTTTTTTTTTTGAGATGGGGTCTTGCTATATTGCCCAGGCTGGTTTCAAACCTCCTGGGTCATGTGATCCTCTCACTGCAGACTCCTGAGTAAACTTGAACTATAGGTACAGGTCACTGTGCCCAGCTCCGAGATTCTCTATGTAATGTAACATAAGTTTTTTTTTTTTAAGGTACTGAATAATTCATATGGTCATTTTAAATGTTTGCCTTGTTCTATCAAAATAGATTTAACCATTTCATAGTATATCATAATTGCTGCTTTTCATTTTTTGCTGTTTTAAATTGTGCTAACATACTTGAACGCGTGACACCCATCCCTGCTCCTTCCCCTAATTTTACATTTCTTTAGGGTCCATACATATCTGGAAATAGATTTCCCATTCAAAGTCTGTGAACCCTTTTCTGCTATTTACTGTTACATCAATACCACTAGTAATGTGCCACATCTTTTTTTTTGTGATATTACATTTAAAATACTTGCTTTTGATAATTAGTTTATTAAAAAATATAATTAGAGTAGAACCTCTGTAAGTTGACCACCAAAGGGACTGTAACAAACTAGTCTAGATATGGAGATGGTCAACATAAGGAAGTAGCCCACTGTACTGATAGGTACGTGTATTTTACTTTCTTGTACAGCTTTTATTAGATAATATCATACAAAATCATACATAGTCAAAACAGTATAATCATATATATAGTATTATACAAAATCAATACATTTATGGTTTTCTCATGGCATAATCATTCTTTTTGAAAAAAGAGTCAATCTTGGTCTGTTTCTTATTCTTTAGTATAAACGTAAGTGGAGAAAGTATCAAAGCGCTGTCTGTACCACTCAGTGTATCTGGGCACATTCCACAGTAAGTAACATCAGCTGCATTATCAGGTGCCTGACATCCAACTCTTTTGGAGTCTCTGCAATTTCTGTGTCATCCTCACTTCTTCCACTTCATCAACTCCTTCATGTACTTTTACACTGGTCTATACTTTGGTCCATTTTGGTTGGAAAATTGCTTCTGTGTCGGTTCATTACAGTTTGCCACAAAACTTTCAAAATCTACTCTTTCAAAGTCTGCCATGTGTGATGGACTATCTGGTAGGACCAAAGCATTCTGCTCTTGAGCTGTTGCAAGTCCAATTTTCTTGAAACACTTCTGTGTAGTTTCTGGCTGAACATTATTCCAAGTATTTGTTACCCTTCATGATGAGGCTTCTGTTAGGCATCACCTTGAAAAAAACAGTCTGTACTCATTAGTGTAAAAGATACCATCTTCGAAGCCTCTGGTGAAGTCCAGCAACTTTTTGCTCAAACTCCTCTGCAACTTCTTCTGGAACTTCCTTGGATTCACCATGCAAAACTTTCTGGGAAATCTCATGGCACAGTTTTAATTTCTTGAGCCAACCACTTGATGGTTGGAAATCTGCCACTCCCAGTTCCTGAGTGATTTTTTTTTTTTTTTAGCAATGTCTTGGATGATGAGCCTCGAGATTCTGTTGTTAACTGCCCCGATTTGTTTGAACCAGTTTAACGTGGCTTCATTGACTTCTTCGAGCGAAGTTTTCTTCCTTTAACGCTGTAGGTCTCTACTTTCCTTACCATATCTCTTCAAGTACTTCTGTTTACATTTTTGAATGTTGGTAACTATGGTCTTACTAACACTAAAATACTCTGCCTATCTTTCTTTGGCTGCTACTTTCCCCAAAATGTAGATCAACCTTTTTCTTCAGTGTCAGCTCATTGAGTTTTTTCCTTTGGGCCATCATGTCTCTGTTAACTATAAAACTTTCCAGTAATTGTAGGATGTACCTACAATTCAGACTGACCCTTCACTTGAAAAAAATCTTCTGTAACACATGATAAACAATAAGACATTAGACCTAATCCAACATGTGGTGATAATAAAAAATGAAAAAAGAATTTGTATTAAAGAACAACAATACAACTAAGGGGCAAAGCCCATATTTTCTACCCCTTGCCATAGAGTAAACTAACTGGTCAAGTTATAGAGGGTAAATTAATATTGTGTGTCATAGTCTAAGTGGCCAAGATACAACTAACAGATGGTCAATATATAGAGGTCAGTCTTCCATAAAGTACATGTGGTGCATGTCTGTTCTGTGAAAATTAGGTCATTTTAAGAAGCTGGTCTGTGTAGGGAAGTAGTTGATTATGGAGTTTCTACTGTACTTACATTAGAATTTCTTTGATTGCTGGGATATTGTCCCTCCCAGCCCCATATTTCCCGTATTTCTTCCCCAAATTGCTAAGGAGAAAACTACTATTTCCTGAATATTGATATCTTTTTTTTATATTATTTTGATACTTTGTTTTATATCGAATTGTTATATAGAGGGTGGATGTAAAGTTCGTATGCAATTTAAAATAGCAACATAGTAAATTGCACACAAACTTTATGGATACCCTGTATTATTATTCTTTTTAAAATATCTGAGATAATTTGTTTTGGTGATCTCTTTTTATACTTGTTCCAGTTTATTGTAATTAGCAGCATTTTAAAATATATCTTACTATGTGGTAGGGCGAAACACTCATTTTTTTCTCCTAAAAATTTTGATATTCTTATGTATGTATTTTTATTCTACTTTTATAAGTGGCAGGTTAAAATAAATGTAGACTTAGATGTGATAGTGAGGAAATTTTATGGGAGAAAAACTGTAGTTGACCCTTTCAGCTCCCTAGATTTTTTTTACCAAAACTGATCTCCCTACTGGCAAGCTTGAATTATCAGCATATTTATTAGATTTCCATCAGAATTGTCCATATTGTACCAGGTTTTGCTGAGAGTATCTCAATATAAGATTAGGTAGTTTATGATATATTTTATCAGTTTATTTATGTTTCCCACAAATTTGAACTTAACGGGTTACCATGAAGAGAAGGAGCAAATGGCATTTAGCTGAGGGTAGTAGGTAGCTTTCTCAGTGGAGATGATGCCTAAGACAATTTGTTTCACAAATTAGAGAAAAGAGAAGAGAAGCACTTCCTCAGATAAAAGAACATGTAAAAGGGGGTATGTAAAGATATTTTATATTTCTTTTAAAGTAGCGTTCTTCTCTACCAGCCTAAGGAGTATTTCCATGTACTAGATATAAGGAAATAAGGTTGTTTGTGGAGGAGGTGGTGCGGCAGGAGATGCGATCAAAAGGGAGATATTGCAGTAAGGATTTAGGATTTTATTTATCTATAGAATTGAACTATTGAACTTTTGTTTTAGGCAGAGTAGTATTTTCTGCGTTGGGACAATTTTGTAAACAAAAGAGCCACTTCTGAAAGTTGGATGAACAACCTTTCATGATACATCGACATTTCAGAAGTAGTCTCAAAAAGTTGCTTCTCTATGTGAAAAATACTAAAAGGAGCTACTTGTGCCTTTCCCCCCTAGTTTGGTTTGCCTCAAAGACATTAAAATTGTTTATTACCTCTTACGAACACTTGGAAATATGTGTTCAAGTGGCAAACTTGCTGCCATTTTCATCTTCCAATAAGGAAATGTTTCTATATATTAGAAATCGGTTTCATCATTTTACTGGTGAAATAAGAGATACAGATTTACAAAATGAAGAAATGATAGATCTTTTTATGTAAGTATCAATATACTTTATAATCAATAATACAAACATTAATTGTTCTTTTACAGATGATTTTGTTTTTCTTCAGACTTTAAATACCTGCTAATGTAGGTGATCATATAGCACTTTCCATTTAATAATAGTAATTCAGTTAAATTACATAGGGTTTCTGAGACTAGGCTAATTTTAGCAGCTGTAGTGCATTTCAGCACTTTAAATAGAATGAGCTTGACTTAAAATACCTCCATTTTACTAAACTTACAGAGGCTTTTTTGCTATGTAATTATTAAATGAGAACTATCTTGTCTTCTGGTGTGTATTTACTTTTCAGAAATGAATTTTTTCCTCCTTTCTTATTTGAACGCTTCCAATCCTTCTACTTTTGTAGTCATTTTCAGTTCTTTTTAAAGATTAAATTTAATTTTTTGAATAGATGAAACTCCAGAGTACATGTAGTGACATATCTATAGGTCAGTCTCATTTCCTCCTTTGCTTGCTCTTTTCTGTTTTCCTCCCTCATTCTTATAGTATCCGGTTTATCCCTCCAGTGATTTTTTTTTTCTTTTTTTCAGTTATAAACAATAGTATATTTTATTCTGGTGCTCTTTTAATATCTAGGTAAAGATCTTTATTGTTGACAGTACTCCCCTTGGCCATCTGGTGACTGTAGTAATATTCAGCAGTGAGGTATGTGGCACTTTAGGATGAGTTTGTGAACTTAAATGTCCCACTTCCTATATAATATTTTCTTTTTTTTTATCAACAATTTTTTTTTTTAATTGTTAAATCATAGCTGTGTACATTAGTGCAATCAAGGGGTACAATGTGCTGGTTTCATATACAATCTGAAATATTCTCATCAAACTGTTCAACGTAGCCATCATGGCATTTTCTTCGTTATTGTATGTAGACATTTGTATTCTGCATTTAGTAATTTTCGCCTGTACCCATTCTAAGATGCACCATAGGTGTGGCCTCACCCATTATCCTCCCTCCACCCAACCTCCCTCCTCCCTTCCCCTTCCTTGGCCCTTTCCCCATATTCTTGTGCTATAGTTGGGTTATAGCCTTCATGTGAAAGCTATAATTTACCTTCATAGTAGGGCTGAGTACATTGGATACTTTTACTTCCATTCCTGAGATACTTTGCTAAGAAGAATATGTTACAGCTCCATCCATGTAAACATGAAAGAGGTAAAGTCTCCATCTTTCTTTAAGGATACAAAGAGAAGGGAACACTTTCACACTGCTGGTGGGACTGCAAACTAGTACAACCTTTCTGGAAGGAAGTATGGAGAAACCTCAAAGCACTCAAGCTAGACCTCCCATTTGATCCTGCAATCCCATTACTGGGCATCTACCCAGAAGGAAAAAAATCCTTTTATCATAAGGACACTTGTACTAGACTGTTTATTGCAGCTCAATTTATATAATTTCTTGAACTGTCAGCTGAGAGAGCCTAGAAGCAATGATACCTCTGTACCAATGAGCACACCCAGTACCCAGATTTTGGTTTCTAATACAATTCTCCAATAAAAGGAACTAGGTCTTCTTGGAGAAGTGACTGATCCAAGGATTAGGGCAGGAAGTAAAAATACAACATGCACCTGGGACATCTTGTAGTGTTAAAAAGTAAGGAACTACTCAAACAAAATAATGAATGGGCTATGTCAAAGGGATACAGTCAACCGAAAGAGCTCCCAGTGGCCAATATGGAATAATTGGAGCAACAGAATAGAGTAGTGTTGGATTAGAAGCCAAAGTACAAAATTGTATTTATGAAATCATACTAATAGAAATAAATGATTAAACAGATAAATGGGGAGGAATAAACAAATCTCCTAAGCAGAGGAATTAATACATAGCTCTCAAGGAAATATAAGTCTCCTCTCATTAACTGTGAGCTACGCAAAGTGACTTCCTTTCAAAGAATGCAGCATGGTAACTTAACATAGGAGAAACCCAACACATGCTTCCAGACACATGATCAGAGTTAGTGTCAGCAGTCAGAAATAATGTTGATGGTATGATGTGTTGAGAGTGGCACTTCACCTCATGGTCTTCTCCCTACAAAAAGTATAACCCCTGTGTAATGAGAAAAACATCAGATCATAAGAAACATTCTGTAAAATACCTCAAAACTTCAAGGTCATCAAAAACAACAAGGATGTCCAAAAAACTGTCACAGCTAAGATAAGCCTAAGGAGACGACCATTACAATATAATATGGAAACTGAGGATCTTGGAACAGAAATAGGACAATTAGGTGTAAACTAAGGAAATCTGAATAACTAAATGAACTTAGTTAATAATAATGTGTCATTATTGGTTTATTACATAATGACAAATGAACTATATAAATGTAAGATCTTAATAGCACAAACTGTGTTCTAGGGGAAATCTGTAATTTTTTTGTAAACCTAAAACTATTCTGAAATAAAGTTTTTATTTTAAAAATAAATGCCTTTGTAATTCTGATACTGGCAAATTGTCATTTCATATGACTCTCTGAATTTACAAGAGACCTGTTTTCTCAGAGCCTGTCCAGGTGCATGTGTTGTCAGACTGGTTTATTGATATTTCCCTCAGTATTATTGTTTTTTTTTTTTTAATATATATTTAAGAAATATTTTACTTGTTTTTCCCTTTTGTAAACTCTTACATACTTTGTTTTCTTGTTAGGTCATTGATCTTTTTCATTTTGGTTTTAGGACTTCTCTATATGGAGAACTTCCCTTTATTGTGATTAGATGGATTGCAAGTACATGTTTTTTAGATTATGATTTTTTGTGTGCAAAACTTTTCACTTTTATGTGGTGATGTAGTTTTTTCTTTTATGTTTCTGGATTTTAAAATAGAAAAGTCTTTACCACTCCAAGATTATAAGGAAATTCATTCATATTTTATTCTGGTACTTATGATTTCTGTTTTTTTACATTTAGATTTCAAAGTTTGGATTCTTCGATTCCTTCTGATCTTGAGACATTTTAAATGCCTAACTTCGTATTTCACATTACTCCTGTAGCATACCTGTGGCCTTATAGGTGCCTTAAATGTTTATAGTACAAAGACATGCTTAAACATTTGGTGAATAAGAAGTCTCCACTTTCTGGAAAGGATATTAAGACAAGTATTTCATTGTGTTGTAATTCTGAATCATGGTTTGTAAATGATTTTACACTAATGAAAACTCCCTTAAAGTTTCTTTTTACTATTAAATTTTAGTATATTTTCTAGTACTTTTCCACTGATTATCAGTATTGTGCCTTATTCACATATTCAATTTTCCCCATCTTGTTTTTCATGGGATTCCTGCTTATTTTATTAAACCGGTCAGTGATCTTTTTTTCCATCTTCCTTAGAACTCCTCACTGGTTTTATGGTCCTCTGAGATTACTAAACTCTTTATTTGGTATTCTTTAGAAATTTAATTAATGGGCCAGTTAGCTGTTTCAGTTCGTTAAGAAACTGGAGCAGTAATGTCAGTGGATGCTGCCTAATGTGCAGTGAGGATTTAGCATCACCTTTTATAAAGGTGTTCATAATATTTCCCCACAAGGGGATGAAACTAATATCACTGAACTGAATTTTTAACAGACATTTGGGAAGCTATCTGATATTGTGGAATATTGGCTCCTGGAAAATACCACCAAAAATTTCCTATTGAATTTATTGCTTATAGAAGTCCACGGATGGTACCACCTTTACAGAGTTGGTGGCAACTACGGAAGTGGCAGTTCTGGTGGAAGAGCACCAAACCAGGACAGGACAGTTGGAGTATTTATATTAAGGTTTAGAGTCTGCTTTAGGATAGGTATTTTAATATGAAGCTTGATAAGAATTAGGTAAGGAACAATAGTTTAAGATTGACAGAGCAAAGCAAGGGTTTTGAAGTGAGATTTTTTCAATCTCGGAAAATGAACAATCATTTGCTCCTATTTATTGAAAAACTGAATAATCTGATGTTGGTTTATATGGGATTTTGGGGAAGTTCCTGAAATGAACAATGAAGTTATTTGTAGGTCTTATCTGCCTAGCCAACAGTTTCCTGGAATAGTGAAGTCATGTTGTTGAAGACAGCTGTACAGTGATAATGTAGATTGTAAACTTGATGAAGACAGTTTCAGTTCTTAGTGTCCATTTAAAACCACAATAAACTTGAACATATATTATAACATATAACAGAAAAAGTCTGGTTCATAGGCCCATCTGCAAAGAAAATGCATTCTCTTAGTGAATGGCTTGAGTTTGAATTTTTCCTTCTGAGGAATGAGACCTACCTGACCTTAATAACGAACATGTTTAACATACTGAAAGAGGCAATTGAATATATCAGTCTGCAGCTTAGTGAAAGATCAGAGATGGAGATTTGGGAGTTATTGGATAGATGCTATTGAAGCTATGCACCCTGAATGAGCTTACTTGAAGAAGAAATAGAGTGAGAAGAAAAATGCCTGGGCCTTCAGAATCCATTTCTAGTACATACAGCCACACTGGTGTGTGTATGTGTGGCCAGGGGTGGAGTGAATAAACCTGCCAGAGAGATTAGGATGTTGTTACAGGGAAGCCAAGGAAAGTGTTTTTAGGATGACGAGGGAGTGATCAAACTCCTATAATTATAGGGAAGGAGAGGTGAGGGTATTGGTGTAGGTTAGTTGAGGAAATTTCTACCTTAAAGCTTCTGTCTTTAACGCCAAGCATGTGTGTTAGCACAGGCACTCAGTGGTGGTGGGTTGGGGAAAGGGTCCTCATGTAATTGTGGATAGTAGAGATGGTTTGGAGTAGACTTGGGGAGCGTGGGAGATCAAGCCCAGCACAGAAACATAGTCAGGTTATTGACCATTGTTAAGGCCCGTTTAGGTTTGCAGATCCCAGCTGCTCTGCTGTGGCCTCTTCTGCAGCACTGATGAGGATGAGGTAGATGGTAGAGGAGGCCTGAGGTGGGTGAGCATGTATTTGTGCATCGGGATAGACACAAGTGGATGTGCCTTCTTCCTGCTTTCCATTTCTGGAGAGACTGTGCTCTGAGCTTTGTTTGTTTCTGATGGCTGTCTTTTCATGTCTCGATTGTTATTTAACCCATCTGCACTTATTTTTACTTCAATGGGAAGTAAATTAAGTAGTTCCTCCCTGTCCCTGGTTGCCACAGGGTCTTGAGATTGCTGGTGTTGCTGCTTAGGAAGAAGGGGGTTATTTGGATAGAATTACTAAGGAGGAATAGAGTTTACCAGGAGGTCAGAGGATAGGCTAGTTGTTCCTGGTAAAGTGATACCCTTGTGCCAAGCTGAGGCCAGAGCAAAACCCTTTAAGGGAATAGAAGTTAAATAATTTCCCTGAGGCTATGAAGCATTCGCTGGAACTGTGTCTTTGGAAATGGGGCTGAAAAGTAGCCAGGTCCTTATATGCCCAGGTGGAGAAAGACCTGTTGGCCTGAGATAAATTTTCACTTAACAGCTTTTTTGTGCATTTGTAAGATACAGACTGTTGACAAAGCTATTCAGTCTGTCATGACATCCTTCATATAAGAATTGCCTGGTAGGAAATTCTGTTTGCAGATTAGTTATTTGAAAATGAGAATATTTTCATAGAAGTAAATTTAACATCTTTGATCTCACATCACCCCATTATTTAATCTCTCGTTTTGGCTGATTGTGGAAAGGGGGTTATTGGTGTGTAGCCTGCAATTTCATGTACAGGACATACATTTTGGCCAGGTGTGGTGGCTCATTCCTGTAATTTCAGCGCTCTGGGAAGCTGAAGTGGGAGGATCTCTTGAGCTCAGGAGGTTGGGACCTGCCTGAACAAGAGCAGGACCCCTGTATCCCAGCTACTCTGGAGGCTGAGGCAGCAGGAGGATTGCTTGAACCCAGGAGTTTGAGGTTGCTGTGAGCCAGGCTGATGCCATAGCACTCTAGCCTGGAGACAGACTCTATCTCAAAAAACAAACAACAACAAAAAAAAACCCCAACCAAACAGTACAAATATTTTGTGTCTGTAGTTTGGGAGTGTAAGGTAGAGGAAGTAACATCTGTTGAATACTTACTGTGCTAAGCACAATGCATGCATTCAAATTTAGATCTCACGAGCTTTTGAGGTAGTTGTTAATCCCTTTCTACAGAGAGAAACTAAGCCTGGCTTCCTCAGTGTGACTTCTCACTCTCACAATGTCCATACAAAGGAATCAGGACTTGTGTGGAGATTGGGCTTCCTCTACAACTTACTCTTGATTTCTTTTTACAAAAGTAGACGTCTATGCTGTAAACCCTTGATCACTGGTGCTATTGTATGTACTGTAATTAACATTTCACTATCAATGTTAATTAAATGTAGGAATATGTTATCTCTCAGCTTTGGAGGATCAAAACTGAACAGATAGTAAGCAATAATGAAGCAAAGAGAGAATCAAGGCCCATATGGTCAATCTTTGAATAACTAGAATCCATTTAATTCCATTTAATGGAGAATTCAAAGATAGCCAGAATAATACCCTATTTGTCAGAATTCTGGTTAATTCAAGTATTACCATTTTTAAATAATTTTCCATATCCTCGTAGGAAATCTTTTTTTAAACATATTTTAAAGGCTATCGTTTGTAATGCATATATACACATTTCACCCTCTTTTTTTTTTGGTCATTTTATGTTAATCTAATAATGGTACTTTATTTTTTCTGTTTGTAATATGCTGAGGTTTCTTAAATAAGTGAGATTAGAAGGATAGAAGATCCTACAAATAATAACAAAAGCCTTTGGGAAAAAAACAAAGTCATTGCTGTTGAGTTTAGTCAAATACAGATTTTTCTTTTTACTTTTTTGTTTGAAATATGACTACCTAGCCTTTACCTTAGATCTTATAAAGAAAATAGAGTAGACTTGTTAATTGGCTCATTGTTATGTTTCCTCCCTGTTAGGATTGGTATGTGCACAATTTATTTTCCATTTAGCAAGTAATGTGGTAGAAGATTAAGGTGGTTCCCCTACCTCCCTCAAAAAAAGTTACAAAAAACCTTTTTGTGAAGGTGATGGTAGTTTTATAGTTTTGAGGTTAAGTTAGTTAGCCCTAGGAAGATTCTTTTGGGGTGGAGTATTTTCAATGTCTTTGAAATTAACTGACCATATAGGAGCATGGCTTTTTTTCTCTCTTAAACAGACCTTTCCTTCCTCAAAGAAAAACTACAAGAAGGTTGAAGAGTGCTGGCATTTTTAATATGTTGCCAAGTCTTAACTGTTGCCAAGGAAGGAAAGTTGGCCACTATCCAGTAGAATTTGTCTTACAAAGACATTAATAAAGTGTTAGTTTTTAAGAAATGTGATAAACCACTGTGTCATAAATTACAGAATAACAAAATAACAGTTGTCCGTTCAGATGTCTTTTGGAGAGAAAGGCTAGAAAGTTGCCTACATATGTTCTTTCTCTCTTTTTTAAAACATGACAAGCAAATTCATATTTACCTTGTGCCAAGTCTACTAAGAGCATTCCTGTAGCCGGGCGTTGTGGCAGGCGCCTGTAGTCCCAGCTACTTGGGAGGCTGAGTCAAGAGAATCGCCTAAGCCCAAGGATTTGGAGGTTGCTGTGAGCTGTGTGACGCCACGGCACTCTACCGAGGGCGATAAAGTCAGACTCTGTCTCTACAAAAAAAAAAAAAAAAGCATTCCCGGTGAAACCTACGTGAATATTTAGGAAGCAGGAAATTTTATGAGATGTATACTTTAAAAACATATCGAAGACAATCTGCTATATAAAAGACAGTACATGCAGAAGATGATATACTTTTTGCTTAGAATTGAAAAAATGTCATGTGATACAGAATTATTATTTTTGAAAGGAATTAAGGTTTCATCTGAATAGTCGCTATAAGAATATGGCCTTTTAAATACCTAAATGTATATTATTACTTAATTCTTTCTATTAAAATGAGATCTCTAAAGTGCTGTTTTAATTTCGTACTTTTGGAGGTAAGTGGTTAGAAGGGTGACTGATTAGCTGGGCTCCCTGTATCTTCACTGTCAGTGGGGTCATCGCATGTCACCTGTGGTGGCAAGTCTGGTCATTTTCAGCCTTCTGGGTTGATGTTGTTCATTTTGAGGCGGTACAGTACTGTTGAATTGTTGGTGCTACTCAGAAGGTAGAGTAGGATGTTAATTTAGAGGTATTTAATAAGAAATAATATGGCTTGATACAACAAAATTGTTTTTCGGATGTGAATGATGTGATGAGGGTAGAAAGGGACACAATGTTTTTTAAAAAAACTTTAACATGTTTTAGAAATGTGCCACCTATGCCTATACTCTTCAGTGTTCTAATTAGAAAAGGATGCTGGATTTTATCAAATGCTTTTTCTGCATCTATTGAGAGGATCATGTGATCTTTATTTTTGCCTCTGTTAATATGGTGGATAACGTTTATGGACTTGCATATGTTAAACCAGCCTTGCATCCCTGGGATGAAGCCTACTTGATCATGATGAATGACTTTTTTGATGATAAGCTGTAATCTATTGGCTAGGATTTTGTTGAGAATTTTTGCGTCTATATTCATGGGTGAGATTGGTCTGAAATTCTCCTTTTTGTTTGGGTGTTTTCCTGGTTTTGGTATCAGGTTGATGTTTGCTTCATAGAATGTTTTGGGGAAGATTCCTTCTTCCTCAGTTTTTCGGAATAATTTCTGCAGTACATGAATAAGCTCTTCCTTGAAGGTTTGATAGAATTCTGGAGTGAAGCCATCTGGACCAGGGCGTTTTTTGGTTGGAAGATTTTTTATTGTTTCTTTGATCTCAGTGCTTGAAATTGGTCTGTTTAGGAGCTCTATTTCTTCCTGGCTGAGTCTAGTGTGATTCCAAATATTGATCCATTTCCTTCACATTGTCAAATTTCTGGGCATAGAGTTTCTGGTAGTATTCAGAGATGATCTCTGGTATCTCTGTGGTACATTTCTAAAACTGATTGAAGCTATCTATGACAAACCCACAGCCAATATTTTACTGAATGGAATAAAACTGAAAGCTTTTCCTCTTAGAACTGGAACCAGACAAGGTTGTCTTCTGTCACCTTTACTATTCAACATAGTGCTGGAAGTTCTAGCCAATACAATTAGGCAAGACAAGGAAATAAAGGGAATCCAAATGGGAGCAGAGGAGGTCAAACTCTCCCTCTTTGCTGACGACATGATCTTATACTTAGAGAACCCCAAAGACTCAACCACAAGACTCCTAGAAGTCATCAAAAAATACAGTAATGTTTCAGGATATAAAATCAATGTCCACAAGTCAGTAGCCTTTGTATACGCCGATAACAGTCAAGATGAGAAGCTAATTAAGGACACAACTCCCTTCACCATAGTTTCAAAGAAAATGAAATACCTAGGAATATACCTAACGAAGGAGGTGAAGGACCTCTATAAAGAAAACTATGAACTCCTCAGAAAGGAAATAGCAGAGGATATTAACAAATGGAAGAACATACCATGCTCATGGATGGGAAGAATCAACATTGTTAAAATGTCTATACTTCCCAAAGCAATCTACCTATTCAATGCCATTCCTATCAAAATACCAACGTCGTACTTTCAAGATTTGGAAAAAATGATTCTGCGTTTTGTATGGAACCGGAAAAAAACCCTTATAGGTAAGGCAGTTCTTTGTAATAAAAATAAAGCTGGGGGCATCAGCATACCAGATTTTAGTCTGTACTACAAAGCCATAGTGGTCAAGACAGCATGGTACTGGCACAAAAACAGAGACATAGACACTTGGAATCAAATTGAAAACCAAGAAATGAAACTAACATCTTACAACCACCTAATCTTCTATAAACCAAACAAGAACATACCTTGGGGGAAAGACTCCCTATTCAATAAATGGTGTTGGGAGAACTGGATGTCTACATGTAAAAGACTGAAACTGGACCCACACCTTTCCCCACTCACAAAAATTGATTCAAGATGGATAAGGGACTTAAATTTAAGGCATGAAACAATAAAAATCCTCCAAGAAAGCATAGGAAAAACACTGGAAGATATCGGCCTGGGGGAAGACTTCATGAAGAAGACTGCCATGGCAATTGCAACAACAACAAAAGTAAACAAATGGGACTTCATTAAACTGAAAAGCTTCTGTACAGCTAAGGAGACAATAACCAAAGCAAAGAGACAACCTACACAATGGGAAAGGATATTTGCATATTTTTAATCAGACAAAAGCTTGATAACTAGGATCTATAGAGAACTCAAATTAATCCACATGAAAAAAGCCAACAATCCCATATATCAATGGGCAAGAGACATGAATAGAACCTTTTCTAAAGATGACAGACAAATGGCTAACAAACACATGAAAAAATGTTCATCATCTCTATATATTAGAGAAATGCAAATCAAAACAACCCTGAGATATCATCTAACCCCAGTGAGAATGGCCCACAATCACAAAATCTCAAAACTGCAGATGCTGGCGTGGATGTGGAGAGAAGGGAACACTTTTACACTGCTGGTGGGACTGCAAACTAGTACAACCTTTCTGGAAGGAAGTATGGAGAAACCTCAAAGCACTCAAGCTAGACCTCCCATTTGATGCTGCAATCCCATTACTGGGCATCTACCCAGAAGGAAAAAAATCCTTTTATCATAAGGACACTTGTACTAGACTGTTTATTGCAGCTCAATTTACAATCGCCAAAATGTGGAAACAGCCTAAATGCCCACCAACCCAGGAATGGATTAACAAGCTGTGGTATATGTATACCATGGAATAGTATTCAGCCATTAAAAAAATGGAGACTTTACATCCCTCGTATTAACCTGGATGGAAGTGGAAGACATTATTCTTAGTAAAGCATCACAAGAATGGAGAAGCATGAATCCTATGTACTCAATTTTGATATGAGGACAATTAATGACAATTAAGGTTATGGGGGGGAAGCAGAAAGAGGGAAGGAGGGAGGTGGGTGGGGCCTTGGTGTGTGTCACACTTTATGGGGGCAAGACATGATTGCAAGAGGGACTTTACCTAACAATTGCAATCAGTGTAACCTGGCTTATTGTACCCTCAATGAATCCCCAACAATAAAAAAAAAAAACTTTAACATGGATTTGGTAGTGAAACTGGAATAATGCAATGATTCCATAGTACCACTTGAGGCTTCCAGTGACTTTTATAAAAAAAAAAAAAAAAAAAAAAAATTTGTATTCAAACTGTTTCCTTTTAAGAAGACTGTAATTCCCTAGGATTTGAGACCCTGTTGTGCTTCTTTCGAGCCTTGTATGTTTCTTAAAAAAAAACAAAAAAAAAAAAACCAATAATAGCTTCTTCTTAAATATCTACTTCCAAGGAATCAGCTAATGCTTCTAACTAAGGCAGTGGTTCTCGCCCTTCCTAATGCCGCGACCCTTTAATACAGTTCCTCATGTTGTGGTGACCCCCAACCATAAAATTATTTTTGTTGCTATAATTTTATGGTTGGGGGTCACCACAACATGAGGAACTGTATTAAAGCGTCGCGGCATTAGGAAGGGCGAGAACCACTGCCCTAGGGCATACTTGAGTCAGCATAATGGTTACATAGAGAGGTATCAAAATATTCCATTTTCTAGTGAATATTAAACTAAAATGGGGAAAACTTCAACAATTGGAATATTAAAAAGTGGATATTTCCTATTTATGTTCATTTTAATTATTATCTTGGGGAGCGGAAAATACCTTTTAAGAATGAGTGGCAACAGCATCAGCTTGCCCTCCAATTTTAAGAGGCACGGTGCCCAGAGAGGGCTCCAAAGCTATTTTGCTGGCTGCCTGCTCTGTGGCAGCTGACTGGCCAGCTGCAGAGCACATTGGTCTGACCATGATTGCTTTCATCCTTGAGCAAAGCAAGTTAACACAATTTAAATCAAGAGATACATTATAGAAGCTCCTGACCCCAGGATAACCTCTCATTTCCTACCTTTGAAAGAGGGAAAGTTCAGTTTCTTCCTAACTTGCAGCCACAAAAATGCATGGAAGCATAGAGCCACATCTAGAGATTGTGGCCTCTTGATTTTCTTTACGCCATATACTGGTAGGTCCAGAGTTAGATCTTTACAGTTTTCCTTTGGAGTAAACTGGAGGAACATTAGCCTTAACCTACTGTTCTTTGTTGAAGAGAGAAATAATTCCTTCCCTCTTACACTCATTATTTTTCCTCCTGAAATCTTCGTAAGCCATTCCTATAGATGCAGTATAGATCGAATGATGTAGGCTGTGTTTATAGACTCTTTTCCTGAGAGGATTCCAGAGTGTGACAACTCTGGGCTGTGTTGGACAGAGACCAGTGTTTCTTGATGTACGCATTTTTAAAACCCATGCTTGCTTTTGATAAATCTAGGCCTCCCATTATTCTCTGAATAGCCTTACCAGTCACTATAATGATTCTTCTTAGGGTTATTTTCTAGAGATTTCAACTTTGCTTTCATTGTGACTGCATATAAGAACAAATAATTATAATCAATTCCCAGCTCAACCTCTAAATCCATTCTTCTCTCCCATTCATTGAGAGTGTCATTAGTATAAAATAACTCTGAGGCTGAGCAGGGTGGCTCACTCCTGTAATCCAGCACTCTGGGAGGGGTGGAGGATTGCTTGAGGCCAGGAGTTCCCGAGACCAGACTAGGCAACAGAGTGAGACCAGGTCTCTACAAAAAAATTTAAAAATTAGCCAGATGCAGTGGTGTGAGCCTGTAGTCCCAGCTATTCAAGAGCCTGAGGCAAGAGGATTGCTTGAAGCCCAGGAGTTTGAGACTGTAGGGGGCTGTGATCTCACCATTGCACTGCAACCTAGGCAATAAAGCAAAAAAAAAAAAAAAAAAAAAAGTTATTTAGTTAATATCTATTTAGAAAAAAGAAAAGGACGCAGACATTTAACTAAAGTCACTTATGTTTACGTTGTGTCCCTTTCCGTTGATTGATTGTATTGAGGCATCTACATCTTGGCTAAATCCTAAAACCACTGATACGTATTTATCACCTCTGATTGAGTTATGGGTACATCATACTGTTTTTGGATGGGACAGTGCAATCTAAATTGCAGTTTATAATTTAATTTATTTTTGAGATATTTTTATTTTCTTCATATCTGTTTTTCCTAGATATTGTGATATTCTAGGTGTAATAATATAGTAGATATATGATAGTAGCTGTGACTTATTATATCTAGAATTAAGGGAGCTTTTCAGACGGATATTTTACTTTACCTTATATGAGGGACTACTAGGTCATGCTGCTTATAAAAGAAATGACTAAAATGGCTTGCTGTGTAGGAGGGGTAACATCTGTGTTCATACAATAAATGGATGTGGCCTAGTTCTCTGTTGGAATGTCTAACACTTGCCAGTCTAACTTGCCTCTGTTCTCGGAAAGAGTTTATTAATAATTTTAAATAACTTGATTTCATTTAAAAGTACACTGGCTAGTCTAGAAAGGCTAGAACTAATGGGGGGTATTTGCTGGAGGGTTTTTGACCTTCCTTGTGTTTGAATTCACTTCTCAAGAAGCATTAAAATGTAGCTAGGTGTAGTTGAAAACCTTTTCTAACTAACTGGGGAATTGAGAATGGAATTTGTCTTTATGATTCTGCTGTAGGAAAAATGTTCCCAGGTCTACTTAAGGAGGGAGGAGGAATGCTTACAGGTCTTCTGCGGAGACAGTGTTTATAGTATTGTTTGCTTTGTACATATAAACCTAGTTTTAAAAATACGTAAAAGAAAAATCAGGTAAGATTACTTCATACAAAATAATTTTTCAAGCACATTTTGGGAAGATAGTAAATGAAATTTGTTGACTCTGTATAACTTGATATTGCTAAAATTGCTAAAAACGGTGTGGTTTTCTTTTGAAAAAGGTCAAGAATGCTCTGACTTTATTCAAGAATATTGCCTGATTTCACACAAACTGAAAGGAAAGGCAGTTTGTATTTCACTAGTGATCTCTATATCAACCAATTTATTAATGTGAAATTAATGAAAGAACACACAGGAAACCATTTCCATAGTTTCCTGTCACTGAAGGTGCAATGTCTGTACATATACTCACTAAGTTTAGCAAATTCAGTTCATAGTAAGGACACTTATCTTGAAAGTTGTTGAGGATATGTTTTCTGTTCACAAGTGTTTAAAGCAGTTAAATCTTTGTAGCAAAATCTTCTGTTAGGACCTGAATGAAGTATAAAACCTAGGCTGAGTCAGTAGTATGAGTTTGATTCATCCAAAGTAATATATACAGTAGAACCTCCATGGTTGACCACCTCCCTACATTGACCTCCTTAAGTTGACCTAATTTTCTTTCTTTATTTTTTTTTTCTTTGAGACAGAGTCTCACTTTATTGCCCTCGGTAGAGTGCCTTGGCGTCACAGCTCACAGCAACATCCAACTCATGGGCTTAAGTGATTCTCTTGCCTCAGACTCCCAAGTAGCTGGGACCACAGGTGCCTACCACAACACCCGACTATTTTTTGGTTGTAGTTGTCATTGTTGTTTGGCAGGCCCAGGCTGGGTTCGAACCTGCCAGCTCCAGTGTATGTGGCTGGCGCCCTAGCTGCTGAGCTACAGGTGCCGAGCCAAGTTGACCTAATTTTCATAGACCAGACATGCATCACATGTACCTGTCAGTACAGTAGGCCTAGTTCCTTATGCTGACCACCTCCGCATGTTGACTAATTTGTTGCAATCCTTTGGCTGTAACAACTTACAGAAGTTCTACTGTATTTTCCTCTTCAAGTACTACATGAGATTGTTCTATTAAGTTGAAGGCTAATTCATGCTGCTGATCATTTATGGTTCTCCTTGAAAGAGGCAGTTGTTTGTGCTTTGAAATGTAATTGGACGCCTGAGCATCCTACAACTTTGATAATGCATTCTTTCACAATTTCTGCATCACTGAATGGCTTCTCTTTTTTCCCCTAAGTATGTAAGCTGCTTTATAAGTTGGTTTAGTGGCATTATTTCCAGTACTTACTGCAGCTTGAAAGAATTGTCTTTGCTTTTGCTTTTCATCTTTTACTTTCTGTAATACAATCCTTCATGCCTCCCTCTCTAATCTAAAATATTTGTGGACCTTATGAATGTTATAATGTTGATGAGCATTGAATTTCCTTAATAAAAGTGAGCAAATCATCTTTTTAGCAGAAATAAGATTATTTTGTAATTCCCAATTCGTTTTTTATTTTTTTTTTGTCTTTTTTTTAGAGACAGAGTCTCACTTTATTGCCCTTGGTTTTTTTTTTTTTTTTTTTTTGCAGGTTGGCGGGGGCTGGGTTCAAACCTGCCACTCTCAGTATGTGGGACTAGCGCCCTACCCACTGAGCCACAGACACCGCCCCTGCAATTCCCAATTCTCATTAAGGAATCTGTTTTTTCTCTTCAATGTTCTTTTGGTATTCTTTAACATGGTGGGCTGTTAAGTAGATAGAATTGAAAAATCCTATTAAGCTATGCAGCTATTCACAAATTTACTTCAAACAGAAATACAGTGCACTGTTGTCAAAAGCTATTAACAAACTGACCAACTCGACCCCCATAAACTCTCACCAGCCAACCCCCATAAACTCTCACCAGCCAGCCCTTTGGAGGTAGTGGCACCAGTCAGGTGAGGGAAGTTGAACTTAATCATGAGCACAGCAGCTGTCAGTGTAGCCCTGATGGCTTACCAATGTTCTAACTGTGCTGGTCAATCTGGAAGGATTATTTCATTGAAACTTATTTTATTCTTTGGTATTTTATATACATTCATTTTAAAAATATAATAAAAGTATTAAAGATGAACAAGACTATGTTAAATCTGCCATTCAATCCTGTAATTCCTCTGCTGGGCATATACCCAGAAGACCAAAAATCACAACATAACAAAGATATTTGTACCAGAATGTTTATTGCAGCCCAATTCATAATTGCTAAGTCATGGAAAAAGCCGAAGTGCCCATCGATCCACGAATGGATTAATAAATTGTGGTATATGTATACCATGGAATACTATGCAGCCTTAAAGAAAGATGGAGACTTTACCTCTTTCATGTTTACATGGATGGAGCTGGAACATATTCTTCTTAGTAAAGTATCCCAAGAATGGAAGAAAAAATATCCAATGTACACAGCCCTACTATGAAACTAATTTGGGACTCTCACATGAAAGCTATAACCCAACTACAACTTAACAATAGGGGGAAGTGGGAAAGGGGGGGGTGGGTAGAGGGAGGGGAATCGGTGGGATCACACCTGTGGTGCATATTACAGGGGTATTTGCGAAACTTGGTAAATGTAGAATATAAATGTTTTGGCACAGTAACAGAGATAACGCCGGAAAGGCTATGTTAACCACTGGGATAAAAATGTGTCAAATGGTTTATGAAGTGAGTGTATGATGCCCCATAATCATATCATTGTATACACTTATGATTTAATAAAAAAATTAAAAAAAAAAAATTGAAAAATTGTACTTAACCAAACTTTAATAACTTTTGCTGTTTGTAAGGCACTATTAAAAAAACTAAAAGTTTATGAATAAGAGAAAATATTGGCAATGCACATATCTTGTGTTCAGAATATATAAGGAACTTTTAAAACACAATAATAAACAAAGAAGCAATCTAATTTTAAAATGGGCAAAAGAACTTAACAGACACTTGACTTCATAAGAGATATATGATCAGCCAGTAAGTATATAAAAAGGTGTTTAACATGATTAGCTATCAAAGAAACATAAATTAAAACTACAAGATAATACTACACACCCACTAGAATGGTTAAAATAAAATAGACTGATCACAAAAAAAAAAAAAAAAAAAAAAAAAAAGACTATGTTAATAATAGGGATTTGCTCTGTGAAATTTAGATTCAGTGAAAAGGCTGCACTGGAAGGACTAAAAGGCCATATGTGGCCTTCAGACTGCAGGTTCCTCACCCCGTCTTACAGAGTTAAACATACACCTGCCATATGAACAAGCACTTTTACCAATGTGGCCAGGTGTTTACCCAACAGAAATGAAGACATATGTCCATAAAAAGATTATGCAAGAATGTTCATAGCAGATTAAACTGCAATATTAAAAAAAAGTGAAAACCCCAAATGTTCATTAGTAAGCAAATGAAGAAAACGTGTCACATCCATACATATCTGTAGCAATTAAAAGAAACAACTGCTGACACACAGAACATAGATTTTTGTTTGTTGTTTAAGAGACAGGATCTGTCTGTCGCTCATGCTGGAGTGCCATAATGAGATCATTGTTCACTGTATCCTGGCACTCCTGGGCTCAAGCGATGCTCCCAACTCAAAGTGCTGGAATTACAGGCATGTCTCATGTGTGTTATCTCAGAATCCCGATGCTGAGGAAAGAAGCTACACATGTAAGAGTACATATTATGTAATTCAGTTTATATGGAAACCTAACAAAGGTACTGCATTAAGGGGTAAAAAACAGGAAGTTACTAAGGGCCTGCCAGGTCGTCTTCTAGCACCATGAGCTCCAGCATCTTGAAAATTCAAACACAGTATTTATTTTTTTAAGTCACAGTCTCTTGAGTGAGTGGCACTTCATGAAACCCAAGAGTTCTGTGTAACCCCACTTGAAAAACCATGTACTGAGAGTTCTAATTATAATGATGTAAATTGATAAATTGTGTTTGCTTCCTTTCAAAAGAGGAAGGTTTAGGAACTTTGATTAGATGTGTTGAGTGTATATCTGTGGGTTATTTCTATAATTGTCATTGGCCCCTCAAATATTTTGGATGTGAAATAGCACATGAGTTATTAATCATAAAAGTGTGGGGTCTTTTTATGTCAGTGTACCTTGGAAGCTGAGAAGACATACCTAGAACACCTCATCTGTAGAGTGGAAATGATTTGGTCAGTATTCAACCCTCCACTCTCTTAATTCCACTCAGCAGTAGATGTGAGATGAAATATATTCCTCAAAGACCAAACCTGCTTTTATGTTTGTTATCTTCTCATTAATATTGACATTGCCCTGGGCTATTTCAGCTCCTTGCTTTCTGAATTAAAAAATTGTATGTGATTAGAGCAGAGGTCATTTATATACAAAGGTGGCTGACAGCTGAACTAGAGAATCCTCTAAAACACACACACACATATATATATTTTTTGAGGCAGAGTCTTACTCTGTTGTTTAGGCTGGAGTATCATGGCATTAATCCAGCTAGACTTCTGGGCTCAAGTGATCCTCCTGCCTCTAAAATAGTGGTTCTCAATCTTCCTAATGCCATGGCCCTTTGATGTAGTTCCTGGGGATCATGACCCACAGGTTGAGAACCACTGCTCTAAAAAGTAAGATTTTATAACAAAGTGCTGCAAATATTTCATGTTCAATTAATTGTTTTATTGACGTGGAGAGGCTGAGTTTATCATAAATACAATTGTTTTAACAGCTTTTGTAAAGCTCACTCCTTTGATGTGTATAATCATCATCATAATCTAATTTTAGAACATTTTCATCACCACTAAAAGAAACCTTGTACCTATTTCTCCTTATCCTCCTCCATTCATTCCTACCTCTTAGACCTGCGAATGTTAAATGAAATCATTCAGCCCACCAGTTTAATATTAACAAAGTAGACTAATCTTTTTGCTCTGGAAAAAGGAATTTGTAGAATAAATAAGGGAAACAAAACTACAAGAAAAATAAAAATAGAAGTTTGAGAAACCACAAATTTTATATGCACTCTAAAAATCAATATAACAGAAATGGGAATAATAGGAAAGTTATTAATGAAATCCTATCCTTAGATAACATCTCTTAGCAGTACTAATATATTAATGATGTAGGGGAACTACTTCTAAGTTTTAAAAGTCCACGGAAGGACGTAGGAAGTCACAGTTTAATTCGTATTTTTTTTCTTGCATTGTATGATAATGACATTTTCAATTTGGTGAAATATTATTTGCGGTGTTTGAAATGATAAAATTAATATTAATAGCTGTTACAGAGAAAGACTCAGAACATTTCATGCAATAAAAATACTTAAACGAATTACTAGGAAAAGATTTAGTTTAAAGGAAAAGCTACTTATGTTTGGAAGTAATGAAATAGCATTCATCTACAATTTTAGCAATTTACACCTTTCACTAATCCACATTAATCTTTTCCTCTAATGATTTTTGAATAGGTGAGAATTTTAAACTGTAAGTTCTTACATAGATGCCAATTTAGGTCTTCAGAATTTTTCCAGTTCTTGAGATTCTGATTTTGCTTGTAAGATCTGTACACTGCCTTTGTTATAGAGTACAGAAGGGTTATTCTTTCAAAGCTAGAGTATTAAAATAGATGCACTACTTTGGTATTGATTATTTATAAAATTGCTTCAGTCATGAGAAAAAAAATCAAACAGCCCAGTTTAACTAGATTTTGTAACTAAATATTTACAAGTTATTACCTATGTATCTAAAATGGAGATTAAAAAACCTTTCAGGCGATATTGGGTATTAAGCTAGTTTCCTTCAGCTTCAAACTTACCCTTCCAAACTCTTTTGGGAGCAGGAATCCTACACATTGCCTTTCTCATCCACATCTGGTTCCCTGTTACATTCTGCCAGTAGAAGGTGTAAGTGGGAGATAGGAAAGTGAGAGGAGGGGGACAAGGGCTTTCCCCTTTTTCTTCACTTCCTCTTCTGTCTGTATCTCCACCACCAGCTTCACACTGGCAGGAACCGGAGTGGCAAATGCTCCAATCTGCGTTTTTTCCACACTCACGGAATCATCCTCATCAGACCCTCAGAGATGCCAGCATTGGTGAACCATTTTCTCTCTCGGAGATCTGGCTTCCAGCTTTGGGGAGGTACTCCTCTAAGCTCTTGACATTCAGTTCCTTTCAGAGGTTTGGAGCTCAGTTTCTCCTTTAAGCCTCTGAGTTTTTGCAATTCCCACTACTTCCCTTTGTTTGCCTCAGCTCTGGAACTGATAGCTGCTGCTTACTATTCCTACTAATAGCTATTACTACCTATTAAAATCTACTTTTTTATTCCCCAATTCCTGGTTAGCTTTTATGCTTTTATTAAATCCTATCTGTTAAAATTTTGGTGTAGTTTCTGTGTTTTGACTGAACCCTTCCTAATACACAGGTCAAAATAATAGGTCTTTACTCACCAAGCTCCTGGAGGTCACATTAGGCCTCTCTTCATTTCATAGTTATGGAGCCTCTGCAGTGTGCTGGGTCTTTTCTGTGTTCTCTGTATCCCATCAGGTGTTTTCTTCTGTGGTCCCAGAACTGCTTGGGCATATGCCATTGTCACACTGCAATAGGCCACTTTTCTGTAGTGTTTGTCATCTCTTGGCCAGTGATGATGTCTTTTGTCTCTCTGTCCTTAGTTCCTAACACAGGATCTGTATAAACTGGGTGCCTAATGAGTATTTTAATTGTTGAACATGCTCATAGACAATTGTAGAGGGCAGAAGTCATGATGAAATTATGAAGGGAAGGATCTTACTTTGATAATTTTGAGCATCCAAAGTTCTTTAGATAATTAGATATTTAAACTGTATCGTAATATGGTTTAGATATCGTGAACTGTATCGTAACTTTGATAATTTTGAGCATCCAAAGTTCTTTAGATAATTAGATATTTAAACTGTATCGTAATATGGCATCAAAGATTGCATGATACCCCCTCCAAAAGTCACATACCTGAGACTTGATTAGACCTCTCCCGTTCAGTTGGTCCTGAGATTGAATGTGCCTCATTCTTGCCAGTGTAGCTTCAGTGTTAAACTGTTCCAGAGAAAAATGTAAGTCTGTCTCCATGATATCCTTCAGATTATCAGGCCTCTACGTATCGCCGCTTACTTAGGATAAACCTTTCCCTTCCACCTTCATGGTGCCTGAAGAGGGAACTCTTGTTTTCTTTCATGGATTTTCATCATTAGTATGTACTAAATGCAGGGTCACTGGAGGGTTTCAGCATCTTTCAGATACATTGAGTGCAGTGTACATTCCTCTCAAGTATTTTGTGGGGTTATATGTGGCCTACATATGTCCTACTTCTAGGCCCCTTGCTTTGTGATGTTACAGGCTCCGTGTCTTTTCTTTTGTAATACTCTTTAGTATAGGCTGTCTACCCAAAGTATAATTAAACAAGTCTGAAATTACAATTCCTAGTCTTGTCTTACTTCTTTGGTAGTGAAGACGTGTTGATCAGCTCACTATAGATAATTTGAATATCTTAGTTTATGATACTGGGATTTTAGGGGGGAAAGTAAATACTTATCTGAAATTTCTTTATACTTGTTGAGGAGTAGAATTTATTTTCTATCTTCCATAATTTTGGTAGGGAGTTGGTTGCTTGTATTTCACCTTTTCTTTGCTATTTGAGTTTTTAGTGGGTATAAATATTTTTTGAAAACAATTGTGTCTGTTATTAATCTTGAATTTTTTCTCTTTTTTTAAAGACAGAGTCTTGCTTTGGCATACTGGCTAGAGTACAATGGCATCATCATAGCTCACTGCAATCTCCCATCCCCTGGGCTCGAGCAGTCCTCCCCCCTCAGCTTTCCGAGTAGGGGGAAGCCTGCCACCATGGCTGGCTAATTTTTTCTATTTTTAGTAGAGACAGGGACTCATTCTTCATCAGGCTAGTCTTGAACTCCTGAGCTCAAGCAAGCCTTTGGCTTCAGCCTCCCAGAGTGCTAGGATTACAGGTATGGGCCACCCTGCCAGGCTGAATCTTGAATTTTTGACACATTAACTGAGATATAAACTGTATTTAACTCATGCTAGTTTTGAGTCTGCAGCCTCATGAAACTGAAAAACTCCTGTTTGCTGTCAATTAGCATGCCTCCCCCACCTCCTATTGCCCTGCTCCAGCCAGCCACCCAGGCACGCCACACTCGCTGGACTGTGTTTCCCATTACCATAACTTTCTGATTGTGCATTTTGCCTTGAATGTTTGCCTTTGAAGGAAATCAGTAGGATAGAATGTGGCACTGTGACATTGTTGCACATACTTAGGGGGTGTGAGTCAGAGTTCATCATCTAGGACCACCCAAGGACATCTAAGACAGAAATAAATACTTGTGGAGTGACCAAAAGACTCAATTCTCAGAAACAAGTATGTTTTGAGTCACATGCAACTCACTTGGCATGCATTGTAAAAATCCATTCTAGCACTGTGTGAGTTGCATGCACAGAAAACAATCAAAAGTAACAACCTTTTGTTTTTGAAGTTTTTATTCTATTTTCATAATAAAACACTAGGGCCCAAAGGTAAAACAATTGTTTTTCTGTTTTTATTTTCTATTATTTTCTATTTTCTAACAATTGTTTTTCTATTTTCTAACAATTGTGGCAATCAATGTGTTAACACATCATAGCATGTTAACATTTCATGCCATGTTTGTCTCCAAATATTTAAAAATTGTAAAATTGTAAAAAGTGTTTAGATACATTTTGACTCTCTTTTTGAGACTATGGTAGGAATTGCCTCCCACTTGAAATTGGGCGTGGCCATGTTACTTGTAACAGCCGATGAAATCTGAGCACAAGTATGGTATGTGGTATTCCTACATGGAAGCTTTAACAGGCAGTATTAATATGTACAGTGCTTTGCCATTCTTTGTCATAGTGGCAGGTCCTTCAGCCTAGATTCTTGAAGATTTGGAGTAGAATCCCCCCCAACCCCAGTCAATTTTCAGTAGACATATAGCATGAAAGAGAATACAATCTTGGTTACTTTAAGCTACTAAGATTTGTTGATGTTTATTACTGTAACATAACCTAGTCAAACCTGACTGGTACAGTATTAATTAATAAAGTCTTCTTTATAGGAACATTGATTGAATAAACACATCTCAGAAGTTATTTGCCCAGGAGATATGTGTCTTTTCATGGTCATTCTTAGTGGTTATGTAGAATTTGTGAAGAGAATCTGCTGGAGTGATTGGTTAGGTGCTTCATTAGTATACAAAATAGTGATAAGTACAGGTTTGTGGGCCAGGAAAGGCATGAAAGCCAAGTAGGAGTGATAAATTTTCTAAAAGAGACCAAATTTCCCCAGGTATTCAGGAGGCTGAGGCAAGAGGATTACTTGAGCCCAGGAGTTTGAGTTTGCTGTGAGCTATGATGCCATAGCACTCTAGCCTGGGGCAACAGAATGAGACTCTGTCTCCAAAAACAGAAAAAAGACCACATTTTGTATCTTATGACATTAAATTTCATATCTGATGACATCAGTATTGGCCATTTGTTTCAGAAAAAGAAAAATCATCTGACCATGGTCAGTTTGGGAAACTAATGTGTTCAGTGACTAGTCAGAGATTACCTAGCTACTTGGAGGCAAGCCAGGGAAAAATAAATTAGCCCTTTTGTTTCTAGCCTTTTGTCCTTTTTATTATTAAAATATTTCACTTATTCTCTTAAGAATTTTTAATCTACTCTTTTTAATTATACCTCTCTTTTCATTACCATTTTTTCCCTAAATGTATTAACTTTTTTAAAAAAACAATTTACGGGAATTTTGTTAATCATAATTCTTGGCTCGTGACATTAGCCTCACTATTCCTACATGGTCTGCATACCTATGTGTGTATGTATTTATACATCAATAAAATACTTAACATCTGTGAACCTCCTTTATAAATATTGCCAGTAACTTCCTATGCAGTGTTCTCTTTGCCTGTTCCTAATTGTTAACTGTCTTCACGAACTTTGTTATTTCAGCCATTGTGTTTTATAAAAGTAATGTAGCATATATGTTTCCTAAATAATATATTAGGGTTTTCTTTTCTTGCTCTTATTTTTATAAAAAGAGTAGCAGTCAGCGTAACCTGGTTCTTTGTACCCTCAGTGAATCTCCAACAATTAAAAATATTAGCAGACTGTATGTAGTCTTCTGGGACATGCTTTTTAAGGATTAATATTCATCCTTACTGCATGTGGTTGATCATTTTTAGCACTGTATAGTATTTCATTCTACCAAATTATTTACCATAATTTGTTTATTATCAAATTCTTGTTGAGAATAGACATTGGGGTTGTTTCTAGTATCCCTTTTTTTTTTTTTAACAGTTTATTTTTATTTAGTTTTTTGTTGTAGTTGCAGTTTGGCCGGGGCATGAACCTGCCACCCTCGGCGTATGGGGCCAGCGCCCCACTCCCTGAGCCACAGGCACCGCCACTCTAGTATCATTCTTTTGCAAACTGTTATTAACGATAATCTGTATTCACATTTGTAGGTAAACACATGTTAAAGTTTCTCTGGGATACATGCCCAGGATTAGCATCAGAGGGTACCTTCCTCAAGAAGAATTTGAATCTATTGGCCTAATATTATTACTAGTTAACTTTTTACCACATAAAATAAACTGGATTGCTCTTAAAAAATGGCAATTTTCAGGTGACTAAGTGAGGTAGTTTGAAGCCCAGAATAATCCTACTATAACCTTTCTGCAATTGTACTTCGGAAGATACAGTACTTAACATTCAAGCCCATGAGTAGGAGCTCTCATCATGTAACAGATGTGAAATGATAATTTGAGTTGCTTTCTTTGTTTTTGAATTACAGTGGAGGAATTTAAATTTTTATATAGTAGTAATGTTTCACTAGCCATTAGAGATGATTGATTTTCAAGTGTGGGAGATAAATAGCAGAGCAAACGCTTTAAAAACAACTCTGTATCTTTCATTGAATCCTGGTTTTACAATTTAGTTTAAAGCTTTTTTTTTTTTTTAATCAAAGAGAATTTGGTAAAACAAATGTATCTGAAATAAATAATTAAGAGTATTTGATTCATTTGCAAAAGAATAGATGACACTTAATGAAGTCTTCCTTATATTTTTCAGATACAATTTTTTTTCAAATTTGAGCTTTCTTCCCCTTTTTGTATATAGCCGTTTGTATATCAAAATGAGGCACTACCTCAAGTAGTTACAATTGCTCTATTGGTTGTGTTCTGAGTGAGACCATTATTATCAACCGCATCAGATGACGTTTCTAATAGTTGACTTTCTGAATTCTCTGAAACTGAACAGCTGTTTAACACAAATGCCCTTTCTGTGGTGATTTATCATCTGCAAGTCAATTGATGATTATTCATGATAGAAGTATCTACACTGGGGGGCAAGACATGATTGCAAGAGGGACTTTGCCTAACAATTGCAATCAATGTAACCTGGCTTATTGTACCCTCAATGAATCCCCAACAATAAAAAAAAAAAAAAAAAAAGGAAGTATCTACATTGGGAGTGATGTTTAAATCAAATTTTAATTATATTTTGAATTTTAACTTACTGCCCAATAGACAGGGTTTGCAAAAATATGTTTAAAAAATAACTAAGATAACTTTTAGTGGAAAAAATATCTTCTTAAAGCCAGAAGGATCTGGAGGATTATTTATACAAATGAATGTTTTGAGAAACATTAATAAGCTGCTAGAGGCCTCTTGGCTGCTGGTTTGGGTTTTGTCTAAGTTCTTGCTGAACCTGGGAGGTAATGGGTAGAGAAATCATTTCACGTACCTATAGTGGCTCTAACTTTGTGAACTGCATGTCTTGCTCTCCACAACCTTAATAATGTGAGCCAATTAAATTGAATTTTATGTATGTTGTTATGTGGCTGAAATAATTTTTATGAAGAGTGCACTTTGAATATTAAGTTGAATGAATTTAGGCCTTTGTAATAATTATTAACCTAGAATTATATGAAGATGCAGAGTAACGTCATCATTCTGGAAATGATATAACACCTTCCAAGATTAAGTTTCTTTCTTTCTTTCTTTTTGAAACAGAGTCTCACTGTATTGCCCTGGATAGAGTGCTCTGGCATCATAGTTCACAGCAACCTCAAACTCTTGGGCTGAAGCGATTCTCTTGCCTCAGCCTCCTGAGTAGTCTAAAGCTGTCACCCTGGGTAGAGTGCTGTGGCGTCATAGCTCATAGCAACCTCCAACTCAAGCTCAAATGATCTTCTTCTCTCAGTTTTTCTATTTTTAGTAGAGATAGGTTCTTGCTTTTGCTCAGGCTGATCTCAAACTGAGCTCAAGCAGTCCACCTGCCTTGGCCTCCCAGAGAGCTAGGATTACAGGCTTGAGCCACCACGCCTGGCCGAGAGACAGGGTCTTGCTCTTGCTTAAGGCTGGTCTTGAACTCCTGAGCTCAAACAGTCCACACACTTCAGCTCCTCAGAGTGCTAGGATTGCAGGCATGAGCCACTGCGCCCAGCCAAGATTAAGTTTCTTATGAACAGAGTGCATATTTTATTTATCTTTCTGCTCTCAATGGCTTCTTTATTGCCTGGGGCATTGGTATGGTTTCTATGTGAATGTTTGTTGAATGAATGAATGAAACTTTTTAACAGGTGCGAGAAAACTGAAGCAGAGCATCTAGAATGAAACACTGACCAGAAATTTTGCCAGTTAATAAATTGAGTTTAGTTAGAGCAGTGGTTCTCAACCTTCCTAATGCCCCAACCCTTTAATACAGTTCCTGTGGGTCATGACCCACAGGTTGAGAACCACTGAGATAGAAAGAGCCTAAGTTATAAATGATATTGATTTCCAGTACCATGTTAATATTTGCTGTCATTTACTCATTCAACAGGTCTTTATGAGTACCTACTGAGGGCTAGATTGTGTTCTAAATGTTGGGGCTACACCAGTGAACAAAGCACACTAAGTCCCTGCTCTCAAGATATCACAGATCAGGGGAGGGAATCAGCAATAGACTGAGAGTATTATAGAATGGTAAGCAGCCAGGCTAGGAAGAAGATTAAAGCAATTAAGGGGGGTAGAGTGTGACTAGATGTATGTAGGGTTGTCACTCATTTGTACAGGTGGCCAGGGAAGTGATGTTTGAGTAGAACTGAGAAGGAAGTGAGGAAGTGAGCCATTGACATATCTGAGAGAAATGGGTTCTTGGCAGGAGAAGAACAAATGCAAAGGCAAAGACCCCAGAGAGACACTGTGCTGCCCGCCTGGGTGGGTAGGGTAGGAGCAGAATGGTTGGGAATGAGGTTAAAAGGGAGAGTGGCAGTCAGGTCACATTGGGCACATAGGACTTTGGGTTTAACTATTGAGTAGATGCCATTCATGTAGGGAGAGAGATGATGTTATTTGTGATCTGATATGTTTGCTCCGGTTGCTATGTAGAATATGCACATAGAATATTCCCTGTCAGTGGGGGCAGCGGAGGTGGTAGGGTGCCTGTTAGGATGCTCTAGATATTAAATTCTGGGCAAGGAAGTGATGGGACCTGGATCAGGATTTTAGCAGTTCATGTGGGCAGGCTCTGCATGTGCTTCTAGGTTTTAGTGATGCATTGGTTGTGGGATGTGAGAAAAGGAAGGACAACTAGAGCTCATATCAGACTGTAGACACTGCCCATATGCTGCGCCAAAGGGGCAGGTTGGAGGGGGGGAGACGCACGTGCTATTTTCTTCCTGATATTTGTCCCCAATGTTAGATTTTAATCCTTCTGTAGCTAGCAACAGAAAGACTTGCTTCCTAACTTGTAGAAATTTGGTTCTACAGAAAGAAAACTGAATTGGGACCCCTAAAGTGGGATTTTAAGACCTGACCCTCTGAATTTCAGAAACTTGGCCAAATCCCTTTAGTTTTTTGAGCTCTTCAGGCTCAAAAAACAGATGCCCAGGGCTCTAATGTTCTTTCATTTGTCAAAATTTGTGTCTGTAGCCATTTATTTTGTTTTATTTTTTGCAGTTTTTGGCCGGGGCTGGGTTTGAACCCCTCCGGCATATGGGGCTGGTGCCCTACTCTTGAGCCACAGGCGCCGCCCTCTAGCCATTATTTTTGAAATTGCTTTGATTACTCCCTTATCCACTTACTAACCATAGGCATTCCTCAAGTTTATGACCTTCCTGACATACTTTGAGAGGTATAAGTGTAACTCTCAAATCCATACTTATAAACATTGGCTTTTTTCTGAGCACTAGATTTAAATTTGTTCCTGTAGGTTTAATACCAATTCCATTTTCCTCCCTACTTTTTTTTTTTTTTCTTGTAGAGACAGAGTCTCACTTTATGGCCCTTGGTAGAGAGCCATGGCATCACACAGCTCACAGCAACCTCCAACTCCTGGGCTTAAGCGATTCTCTTGTCTCAGCCTCCCGAGTAGCTGGGACTACCTCCCTACTTGATTTTCTTCCTGTGCTCACCAGTTGGGAATTTTGATTATGATTACTATATATTATTACTTTTTGAGCATTAACCACATTAAGTTATATTAATGTTCACTTTGCTTAGATCGGTTAATTAGCATTAAATTTAGGGAATTAAACTAGCAGACCTCTCAGTTTGGTCTGTGATTCTGAGACTCTCTTAGGGACCCTGCAAGGTCAAAACTTAATTTTCATTATACTAAAATATTATTTGCCTTAAAAAAAAAGAAAACTATGTTGACATTTGCCCAATGGTACATATGCAACATGTGTAAAACTACTGGGTCCTTGTTTTGAATTATGTCAGTAGCATTTTTATCTGCATATACTGACCCAGCCAGGGAAAAGAACAGAAACATTGTCACTTAAGAATGTTCTTGAAGAAGCAGTAACATTTATTAATTTTGTTAAGTCTCTCCCTTTCTTAATTTTTAAAAAATCTCACCATGTCTTTTTAACATGTTAACTGCTATGTGAATTGTATTTAACTCACACCAGTTTTGAGCCCAGGGCCTCATGAAGCATATAGAATTAGTGGATAGGTAGGAGGGTCCATAGCATGTCTGCGCACTGTGAATCATCTGCTCATTGTTTTCATTGTCTTCTACCCTGTCTCCGTGCTCTAGCTGGTCACCCAAGCCCACGCCACATGTGCTGGACTATGTTCTCCGATTACCACAAGTTCTGACTGTGCATTTCCCCTTGAATGCTTGCCTGGTAGTTCTTTGAAGAAAATCATATGTACAGGGTGGCGCCTGTGGCTCAGTCAGTAAGGCGCTGGCCCCATATACCAAGGGTGGCGGGTTCAAACCCAGCCCCGGCCAAACTGCAACCAAAAAATAGCCGGGCGTTGTGGTGGGCGCCTGTAGTCCCAGCCACTCGGGAGGCTGAGGCAGGAGAATCGCCTAAGCCCAGGAGTTGGAGGTTGCTGTGAGCTGTGTGAGGCCACGGCACTCTACCTGAGGGCCATAAAGTGAGACTCTGTCTCTACAAAAAAAAAAAAAAAAGAAAATCATATGTACAGGGCCACTAGTGTGCTGCAACTCCGACATTGTTGGATATACCTAGAGGTCTTTAACTAGGCCACCCAAGGTCCACTCCAGACAGAACTAAATACTTTTGGAATGAAAAAAGACTCAGTTCTCAGAAAAAATTAAAATAAGTATGTTGTGAGTCACATATAACTCAGGTGGCATGCAGTATAAAAGTTGATTCTAGTGTAGTGTGAGTTGCATATAACTCACAGAAAACAAAATTTTTTTATTTAATTAGAAAGGATTGTTTTGTTTTTGAAGTTTTTGTTCTGTTTTCATAATAAAACTCTGGGGCTCCAATAAATTTTTTTTTCTAGTGCAGAAGTCTTTCTGTGTGATGAAACAGGAAGCATAAAACATTTCCACTAGTTCAGCCATATGATGGAATAGTAAACATGCATTCGGAATGATGACATGTATTTACGTTAATGGATTTCCATAGCGTAGTTGAGGGGGAAAAATTGATAGGTAAAACTTGACGGGGAAAAGGCCTTTGGAACAGCATAGCACATATGCCTTGATGCAATTTACATGAATGTATTTGTGTTTTTTAGAGATTTTATAAAGTGTTAAAAGTGTCAATGATTTTTTATTATTTTTTTCACATACTAATGAGAACTCAGATGCTTCAAAACATTTGGCGCATCGGAGTTGTCATTAGTATGTGAAGTCTCTGCAAAGTTTTACAGTTACACTTTTCTACTGTATTTACAGTTAGACTTTTCTACTGCATCTCATTTCATTTTCCTTTGACTATGGAGTGCCTTTTTTTCAAATAACATATATTGGTGTCTTGAAGAGATACATCACACAGATAATTAATTGTATGAGTGTCATTGACAGAAAGGTCTGGCATGTTCTTGACCATTCTGTGAATAATGGTGGGCCAGGTGGTGGTGTTGCTTTATTCTAATTTCTATATTGAATGAATTTTGTATGCCCTTTATAATATCTTTATATGGAAAAACAAATAGTTTTCATTACCAAAAACCTGTACTCAATTCAGTTAAACTGCTTAATAAGTTCTAATGCTTAAAAACATATCTGAAAAGCTAAATAAAAGCAGTAATTTGAAATATTGCCACTAAAAAAGTTTACATCACCTCTCAGCTTTTGATTATAGGTTATGGCTTTTTTGTTTCTTAGTGTCCAAATTTTTATTTTATGCCAGACATTGTGTGGAAAAAGATCAGACCGAAGTATTCTGTCAAGCCCCTAGTGTTAGAGACTGAGTCAGTCTAATGTGGGTTGGAACTTTGTTTGCAGCTTTAGTTATGTTTGGTTTACCACTGATACCAAATGTTTTGAGGCCAGAGTCAGGAATTCTCTTTATTAGGGTTTGGGATCTGAGCACCTGTGAGACTCAGGAACTCTCTCTATCCTTTATAGCCCAGCCAACAGTTTGTTGAACTGCGAGATACCTCGCTGTTCCACAGCCCAGCTGTTGGCATTTTGAGCAGCTGGAACATTCTCTTTTCTCACTAGCCACAGCCCCGGCCTTTCTAACTCCCGAAAAAGTTCTGAACTAATACCCCGCCACCTCCCTGTAGTGGACGTGGTCTTGCGCTTGGTGAGGGCCCTGTGCCACTTGGACAAGGACTTCTCTTGGCTTTCCTGCCCTGCCCCCAGCATTTTGTGGTCCCCTCTCTCCAGGCCCCCGATCACCTTCAGTACTTGGATTGGAAAGGATCCTTCATGAATGAGGCTGCTCAGGATTTTAATCTGTCCTGCCAATCCCTGTGTACCTGCCCTTTGAAGGAAAAGTTGAGCTAGTTCCCCTCTTACGTCAGGTTCATTTCTCCTTTCACCATAACTTGAGCCCTGTTTTCTTTTTCAGAAGTGGCTTGTTCCTCTTAGTTCATTTGTTTCTTTGTATCCTCAGCTTTCTGAGTTAAAAAAACTATGATTTTATGGTGTCTGTTAAAGTGGGAGCAACAACTGCTTTGTGAACTTCGATGTCGTAACTATAAGCAGTGATCTTAATATTTATTCTGTTGTGTTAGACGCCATTGGTGTAAGTTGACTGTTACTGTTGAAATTATTTAGCTATTTCTTTCTGTAAAGTTCTCCAAAAATGAAGTATTGGCCACATTTATGTTTTATGAAAAACTGATCAATAAATGCCTGCTTACTCGATAGTTTAAAAAAGCTATTGAGGTAAAATATGCATAAATCATCCCAAACAAGAATGTTTTGCCAAATTAGATAATTCCCCAGTTTGCCCTTTCCTCAGTTCCCTGGTAAACTCTGTTCTACTTTCTATCTCTATGAATTTGCCTATTCTAGATATTTCATATGAACATAATCATACAATATTTGTTCTTTAGCATCTTACTTAGGTAACAGCATCATGGTCTGAAGATTCGTGTAGGTTTGTAGCATGTCAGAACTCGGGAGCTCTTAATGGCAGACTAGTATTCCATTGTACGTATTTGCCACATTTTCTTTATCCATTCCTTTGTTGATCAAAAAGTTGTTTTTACTTTTGGCTGTTGTAATGCTGCTATCAACATTGGTGTACAATTATTTGTTTTAGTTCTTTTGGGTAGATCCCTAGGAGTGGAATTGCTGGTCATATGGTTATTCTGTGTTTTAACTTTTTGAGGAACCATAGAACAGTTTTTCACAGTAGCTGTGCCATTTTACATTCATGCTAGTGTTTAGTGTGAATATCTCCTTTACTCTTCCTAGATGTTCTTAAATATAACACCAAAAACACAGACAACAACAAAAAGACAGAAAATAGACAAATGAAATTTAAAATTCAAAACTTGTGTTCATGTAGAAACAGAAAAAAGAATGGGAGAAAATATCTGCAAATCATATATCTGATGAAGGTTTAATATCCAGAAAGAACTGCTGCAATTGACAACAAAAAACAAATAGCTAGTTAAAAAAATGGGCAAAAGGGCTCAGCGCCTGTAGCTCAAGCAGCTAAGGTACCAGCCACATACACCAGACCTGGCGGGTTTGAATCCAGCCCAGGCCTGCCAAACATCAATGACAACTACAACCAAAAAATAGCCGGGTGTTGTGGTGGGTGCCCATAGTCTCAGCTACTTGGGAGACTGAGGCAAGAGGATCGCTTAAGCCCAAGAGTTTGAGGTTGCTGTGAGCTGTGATGCTATGGCACTCTACTCAGGGCCACAGCTTGAGACTCTTATCTTCTCAAAAAAAAAAAAAAATAGGCAAAGGTACACTGCACCAAATAAGATACACTTGTAGCCCATAAGTGCATGAAAAGATGTTCAGCATTACTATTCCTTAAAGAAATGCAAATCAAAACCACGGTGAGATACCACTTTACACCTACTAGGATGGCTACTACCAAACCCCCCCAGAAAATAACAAGCATCAGCAAGGATGTAAACACACTTAAATTTGTTCTTTTGAGGCTATTTTCTATCTCTTCTAGATATTTCACCCTTCCTTTCTTTTTTCTCCTCTGCATATTTTCTTATTTTTTTTCCTGCCTTTTTTTTTGAGACAGTCTTCTCTCTATTGCCAGAGCTACAGTGCCATAGCCTCAGCCTAGCTCACAGCAACCTCAAACTCCTGAGCTCAAGCAATCCTCCTGCCGCAGCCTCCTGAGTAGCTGTGACCGCCAGCTCATGCCACCACACACAGCTAATTTTTCTGTTTTTTAGTAGAGATGGGTCTTGTTTTGCTCAACCTGGTCTCCGACTCCAGAGCTCAAGTGATCCTCCCACCTTGGACTCCCAGCGTGCTAGGATTACGTGCATGAGCCACTGTGCCTGGTCTGAGTGTGTATTTTCATATAGCCTATCTGTCTTCATCCTCACTAATCCATCTTAATGCTTGATCAATTCTGCTGTTGAGAGACTGTGAATATTTTTTCATTTCATCAATTGAATTTTTCACTCCAAAATTTCTGCTTGATTTTATTATATTATGTCAATCTCCTTGTTAAATTTCTGTGATAGAATTCTGAGTTCCTTCTATATGTTACCTTCAAGTTCATTGAGGTTCATCAAGACAGCTATTTTTGAATTCCCCTAGAGGTAACATGGTACCTTACTTTGTACATCGGGTTGAGGTCATGTGTTCCTGGATGTTCTTGATGTTTGTGAGTATTTGTTGATGTCTGGACACTGAAGTGTTAGGTACTTACTTCATTCTTCATAATCTGGGCTGGTAAGTACCCATCCTTTGTGAGGGTTTTCCAAGAATTCAAAGGAAAAATTGAGTGCTATTGCCAAAGCCTGTGGTCTTTGTAGCCATTGCAGCACTAGGGGGTGCCCTAAGCCCAGGATTGTTGCAACTCTTGCAGATTCCTTGATACGCAGACTTGGTGGACTTGGAGAAGAAAAGGGAGAATCCTCTAGGTTCTAAGGCAAAATTTCTTACTTCCTTCTGTCATTTTCCCTAAGCAGAGGAGTATCTCTCTGTACTGGGCTGCCTAGAGTTGGGGGAGAGGGGATGCAGGCACTCTAATGGCTGCTGCAGCTGTTGTACTGGGTCATACTCCAAGACCAAGGCAGCAGCAAGGTTTGCCCAAGGGCTACAGTTGCTGTTGCCTGACTGCTACTTAAATTTATTCAGGGCTTCAAGTTACTTTAGTTAGTTAGCTGGTGGTGAAGCCAGCCAGAACTCACTGTCCTTCCACAGGAGTGGAGGATTCCCCCCGGCCCAGGGCTCATCGAGGCAGGAGGATCTCTTGAAGCCAGGAGTTTGAGACCAGCCTGAGCAAGGATAAGACCTCATCTCTGCAAAAAATAGAAAAAGTAGACAGGCATGATAGTATATGCCTGTAGTCGCAGCTACTCGAGAGGCTGAGGCAGGAGGATTGCTTGAGCTCAGGAGTTTGAGGTTGCAGTGAGCTATGATGACCCCACTGCACTCTAGCCCAGGTAACACAGGAAGATCTTGTCTCAAAAAAAAAAAAAAAGAAAAAAATTAAAAGAGAAAACTTACTCCACGGGCACTGGTGGAATTTTGCCTGGAGTTGTATTCTGCTGTGACTGGGCAGCACTTAGTTCCAGTGCAAAGTCCCACACTTACTTCACTTTCTCTGTCCCAACCACACTGATTCTGTCTGCACTGTACTTCCTGAGATTGGGGAAAGGATGGTGTAGGGCTGAGGGGTGTCCAACCTTTTTTCTTTTTGCTGTACATCAGAAGAGTGACAGTTGTCTTGGGCCACATGGTAAATAAATACATAAACACTAATGAAAGCTGATTAGCCAAAAAATAAAAAAAAGAAGTTTCTGCATACTTTTTGTAATGATCCTATACCATAGGTAAGCAAAAAAAGTCTTCACAAAATCAGCGTGTGTCCCATGGGCTGCACGTTGGACACCTGGCTCTACAGGCAGTGTAAGACTATCTTCCTTCCCCTATTCAATACCTCTTTCCTTATTATTTTACACTTGATCTTAGCCAAAAGGCAAAGAAGTGATTTTTCTGTTATTTATTTTTTTGTTCTTATGAAGGTGCTTTCTTGTGTGGATAGTTAGTTGTTCATTTGGTCTTCATGCTGGGATGTGATCACTAGAGGATTCTCTTGCAGTCTTGCTCTGCAATTGTGCTGAATTCAGTTTGTTAGTATTTCTTAAGAACTTTTACATCAATATTCATGAAAGATGTTAGCTTGTAGTTTTCTTATAGTATCTTTGGTTTTGGTATCGAGATAGCACTGGTTTCACAGTATTCCCCCTTTTCAATTTTTTAGAATAGTTTTGAAAAGGATTGGTGTTAGTTAAT
This sequence comes from Nycticebus coucang, assembly GCF_027406575.1. Taxonomy (NCBI): domain Eukaryota; kingdom Metazoa; phylum Chordata; class Mammalia; order Primates; family Lorisidae; genus Nycticebus; species Nycticebus coucang. Next base: position 25,642,932 of record NC_069782.1, read on the forward strand.
TCTTTTTTTTTTTTTTTTTTTGCAGTTTTGGCCAGGGCTGGGTTTGAACCCACCACCTCCAGCATATGGGGCCAGTGCCCTACTCCTTTGAGCCACAGGAGCCGCCCTGGTGTTAATTCTTTAAATGTTTGGTAGACTTTACCGGTAAAGTCATTTGGCCCCAGATTTTTTTTGGTTAGAAGTATTTTATACTGGTTGATTCCCCTTATTTGTTAGGTCTATTTAAAATGTCCTCTTCTTGAGTCAGTTTTGGTAGTTTGTGTGTTTCTAGGAGTTTGTCCATTTCATTAGGTCATCAGTTTCTGGTATATAGTTGTTCACATTGTTCTTTTGGAATCCTTTTTATTTCTGTATTATTAGTATCAGTGTCTCTTTCACTTCTTATTTTAGTCATTTGAGTCTAATCACCTTTTTTCTTAGTCATTATGGCAAAGGTTAATTAATACTGTTGATCTATTCAACGAAGCAACTTTTGGTTACATTGGGTTTTTTTTCCCCCTATTCTTTTTCTGTTAACTATTTTATCTCCTCTCTGGTCTTTATTATTTTCTTCTTCCTGCTAGCTTTGAGTTTAATTTGCTCTTCTTTCTCTAACTTTGTTAAGTATACAGTTAGATTATTGATGTGAGTCTTTTTTTTTTGCAGTTTTTTTGGCTGGGTCTGGGTTTGAACTCAGCACCTCCAGTATATGGGGCCAGCACTCCACTCCTTTGAGCCACAGGCGCTGCCCCGTGAGTCTTTTAATGTAGGCATTTGCAGGTGTAGATTTCCTCGTAGTACTGCTTTAACTATATGCATCTTGTAAATTTTGGTATGTTGTGTTTTTGTTTTCATTTGTCTCACGATGTTTTCTAATATCTGTTGTGGTTTCTTCTTTGATTCATTGGCTATTCAAGAGTATGTTACTTAATTTCCACATGTGTATTTTCCAGTTTTTCTTCATTATTGATTTCTAGTTTCATTCCATTGTAATTGGAAAAGATATTTTGTATTATTTCAGTTTTTAAAAACTTATTTAGACTTTTTTTGTGGACATGCTTATGGTCTACCTTGGAGAATGTTCCATGTGCACTTTAGGAGAATGTGTATTCTGTTGTCATTAGGTAGAATGTTCTATGTAGGTCTGATACACCAAGTATGTATAGTTTTGTTCAAGTCCTCTGTTTCTTTATTGATCTTCTATCATATTCTCCTATCCAGTGTTGAAAGTGGGGTAATAAAGTCTTTGTTATTGTTACATTATCCATTTTTCTTTTCAATTCTGTTTTTGCTTAATACATTTTTGTTCTCTGTTGTTAGATATATGTTTATAATTTTTGTATTTTAATATCTTGAACCTCTTATCTCAATATATAATATCCTTCTTTGTCTATTATCTTTTTTTGATGATTTTAGTCTATTCTGAAAAAACAGTATCTATCCTAGCTCTTCTTCGATTACTAATTGCTGGAATATCTTTTTTTGTCCTTTTACTTTCTGTCTCTTCATGTCTTTGTATCTAAAGTATGTCTCTTGTAGATATAGGTGGATTGGGTTTTTTTAAATCCAGTCTGCCAGATTCTGCCTTTTAATTGAAGAGTTTAATCCATTTACATTTAAAGTAATTACTGATAAGGAAGAATTTACCAGTTCTTAGTGTAACTTAGGTTCTCCATTTTTTTTTTTTTTTTTTTTGCATTTAGATTTTTCTGAAGCATAACATTCTGATTCCCTTCTCTTTTCCTTTTCTGTAATATTTTCTGGTTAGATTTTTAGTGATTACCTTGGGGATTACAGTTAACATCTTAAAATAACAACCTAATTTAAATAATACTTAGTTCAGTAGTATATAAGCACTGCTCTTATTTCTTCCTCTTTACATTGTTACTGTCACAGATAACCTCTTCATACATTGTGCGTTCATTGACAGATTTATAATTTGTTTATGCACTTGCCTTTTAAATCATATATAACAGGGAAAGAAAAAAGAAGAGTTAAAAGCAAGAGTTCAGTAATGCCATCTTACATAACTACCCATGTGATTACTTTTACCAGTGTTTTTTCTTCTTACATCCTTCAATTTCAACCAGAAGATCTCCCTTTATCTTCTTGTAGGGAAGGTCTGCTGGTAACACTTTTTCAGCTTTTGTTTATCTGGAAATGCCTTAATTTTTCCTATATTCTTGAAGGATAATTGTGTTAGATATAAAGCTCTTGAGCTGAATTTTCTTTTTCCTAGACTAAATGTGTCATTCCTATTGCTGCCTGATCTTCATAGTTTCTGGTAACACTTTAGCTGTTAGTTTTACAAGGCACTATTGTATATGTTATGTTGCTCCTCTTTTGCTGCTTTCAAGATTCTTTCTTTGTTTTTCTATACTTTCAATATAATGTACCTCAGCGTGGCTCTCTTTGAGTTTATTCTTGGATTTCATGGAGATTCTTGGATGTTCATTTCTTTAATCGGATTTGGGAAGGTTTTGGCCATTATTTGTTCAACAGTCTTTTTGTTTGTTTGTTTTCTTTGTCTTCTCTTCTGGGACTTCTGTGATGTGTATGTTGGTAACCTTACGGTGTCCCATAGATCCCCTCAGGTTCTACTCAGTTTTCCTTAATCTTTTTTTGCTTGTTTCTGTTTTTTAGACTAGATAATTTTGACCACTTATCTTTAAGTTTGCTAATCATTTTTTCTGCCTGTTCAAACCTGCTGTTGAAATGTTCTGGTGAGTTTTTCACTTAGGTTTTTTTACTTTTCAGCTCTGAAATTTTTGTTTGGTTCCTTTTAATGATTTTTCTTTATTGCCATTCTCGTTTTCTTTGTACATTGTTTTCCTGATTTCCTTTAGTACTTTATCCATGGTTTCTTTTAGCTCTTTGAACATGTTTGAGAAAATTGATTTAAAGTTTTTGAATTTCAAATTCTGGGCTTCCTTGAGAATGGTTTTTATTAAATGCTTCTTTTCTTACTAATGAGCCATGCTTTCCTGTTTATGTGCTTTGTAGTTATTCGTTGAGACCTTCATACTTCTAGAATTATAACGTCATAATTGTGGAAACCAAATTCTGTCATTCCTCAGGTGTTCGTTGCTAGGGGCTGTTAACATCCATTTGTGACTTTCCCAAGTAATTTTTGCAAATTATGTATTCCTTGTTGTGTGTGATCACTGAAGTTTCTACTCTATTGTCTGTCAGCCAGTGACCCAACAAAGATAACAAAATGATTCTGGCTTAAAGAAAAAGGTGTTGTCTTTTAAAATCTTCCAGTAAATGTGGATAGCTGAGAGAGCAGTATGAGAGGACCCAAATAAAGGCAAGCATCTGCATCTGTGCTTCTCTCTCAGTGATCGGCCAGAGTGACTAAAACATGCAGGCCCCAGTTTTTGGAGAACAAAGTTCCCCTACTGCCTGCTTGGTGCTAACCAGTTACTCCAAGAATGCAGCCTGCTATTCTCCACTGCTCTGGTAGGGTGAAGAATGGGGAAGTGTAGCTGCTGGTTTGCACATGTTCCCCCATCAAGATCAGCAGCCTTTCTCCTTATTGAAAACTCTCCCAGTTGTTTTAAGTGTCCAGTTAGGTTCCAGAGTTCCAAAATAGTTGATTCTGGTAATTTCTCCAGTTTATCAATGGTTTTTGGTGGAGGGACCAACCTTAACAGCTTCTTCTTTTTTTTTTACATTTTGTGTCTCAAATGTCACAATAAACTTATATTGTCTTTTTCATGTGGTGTTTATTAATACAGGGAAAACCTTGGTATTTTTTTTCTGCTTTGTGTGTTTCACTATTTACACTGTCAAAGGAAAGAAATCAGTCTCAAATTTGAACACATAAAGGATTAAGATGTTTAAATGTTTGTGGAAGAAACCTGTAAGTGTGATAGAAATTTTAATTTAGTGCTCTGTCAGTGTTTTATACAATCACATCATGTTTTATGTAAGTAACTACGTTGTGTCTTTAGTGAAAAAAAAGTTATTTTTTAAACCTTGGTTCTATTCTTCATTCTGTATTATTAGTTTAAGTGTCCTAGAGAATGTTCAGTATTGATCGTGGTTTAATCATTTGGGAAAAATAATAAAAAAAAAACAGAACATCTAGTTGCACACCAGTTAATGAGTTCATCTCATTTACAATAGTTTTCCTTTAAAGCCAGAGTTACTGCAGAAAATGTTAGAAATAAATCTATCTTGTTTTGATAATTAGAAAGACAACAGCAAGATTCAGTGAAAAAACATTAGCTTGCTGTTTTATTCTTTGATTTTAATCTTTAGTTCAAAATGCTCAATTTGTTCTCCATATAAATTTTGCTTATTTACCTAGAGAAAAGTCATTTAGGCACTTGGAAAACAATCTGTACCATTTTTGTTCAATTATTTTGCAATTATTAAAAAATTATTCCAAATTCTTTAATGTTACAGTAGCTTGAAGTTATTGGAGGTACCAAGAATATCACAATATAACACCATTTTCTTTACAAGCAAAGATTCGTAGGATAGAGTCTAGTTTGGGAGTATTTCTGACTATTTTTAAAAAACAGTGTGCGTGTTTTATCATTCCTAGGGCAAAACTCAGCTGGTGGTACAGAATAGTTATCTGTATGTTTTAAGTAAACAGAATGGTTACCTTTTCAGGATTAAAGAATCATGAAGTATTTTTTTGTTTTTTTATTTTTAGTGTACTGAATGATGAATGCTATTTATTTATTTTTTATTGTTGGGTATTGATTGAGGGTACAAGAAACCAGGTTACACTGATTGCATTTGTTAGGTAAAGTCCTCCTGATAATTGTGTCCCGCCCCCAAAAGGTGTGTCACACACTGAGACCCCACTACCCTCCCTCTATCCCTCTCTCTGCTCTTCCCTTCTCCCTCCTTCTATCTTTCTGTTATTCCTTTCCCCCACCCCCCTCCCTCCTTCTTTCTCTCTCTGCTCTCCCCTTTCCCCACCCCCCACCATGTACTAGGTCATTAATTGTCCTCATGTTGAAATTGAGTACATAGGATTCATGCTTCTCCATTCTTGTGATGCTTTACTAAGAATAATGTGTTCCACTTCCATCCAGGTTAATGCAGAGGATGTAAATCTCCATCTTTTTTAATGGCTGAATGGTATTCCATGGTGTACATATACCACAGCTTGTTAATCCATTCCTGGGTTGGTGGACATTTGGGCTGCTTCCACATTTTGGCCATTGTAAATTGAGCTGCCATAAACAGTCTAGTGCAAGTGTCCTTATGATAAAAGGTTTTTTTGTTTTTTTTTTCCTTTTAGGTAGATGCCCAGTAATGGGATTGCAGGATCAAATGGGAGTTCTAGCTTGAGTTCTTTGAGGGTTCTCCATACTTCCTTCCAAAAAGGTTGTATTAGTTTGCAGTCCCACCAGCAGGGTAAAAGTGTTCCTTTCTCTCCACATCCACGCCAGCATCTGCAGTTTTGAGATTTTGTGATGAGGTCATTCTTGTTGTGGTCATTCTGCTGATATCTCAGGGTGGTTTTGATTTGCATTTCTCTAATAATTAGGGACGATGAGCATTTTTTCATATGTTTGCTAGCCATTCGTCTGTCTTCTTTAGAGAAGGTTCTATTCATGTCTCTTGCCCATTGATATAGGGGATTGTTGGCTTTTTTCATGTGGATTAATTTGAGTTCTCTATAGATCCTAGTTATCAAGCTTTTGTCTAATTCAAAATATGCAAATATCCTTTCCCATTGTGGAGGTTGTCTATTTGCTTTGGTTGTTGTCCCTTAGCTGTACAGAAGCTTTTCAGTTTAATTAAGTCCTATTTGTTTATTTTCGTTATTGTTGCAATTGCCATGGAAGTCATCTTCATAAAGTCTTTCCCCAGGCCCATATCGTCAAGTGTTATTCCTAGGCTTCCTTTGAGGATTTTTGTCATTTCATGCCTTAAATTTAAATATAGCAAGTGTATAGTATGGAAGGGTAAAATATAGCATTATTATCAATTTTAAGTTTGTATTTCATACCCACTAGCTTTTTTTTTTTAAGACTGTATCTGCTCTGTTGCCCAGGCAAAAGAGCGGCAACATCATTATAGCTCCCTGCACCTTCATTCTCCTGGACTCAAGCAACCCTTCTTCCTCAGCTTCTCAAGTACTTGGGACTACAGGCACACGGCAGCACAGTCAGGAAATTTTTCTGTTTTAGTAGAGATGGGGTCTTACTGTGTTGCTCAGGCTTTTCTCAAACTCCTGGCCTCAAGCAATCCTTCTGAAGTGCTAGGATTATATGCATGAGCCATCATGCCTGGCTCCCACTAGCCTTTTAGCAAACAAAAATTATTCCGTAACTAGTATCTTATGCAGACTCGGCAAAGTCAGCTACTTAGAATGAGATGATAGACGGAACACTTACAGATATAAAATAGATATCCAGAGCTGATGATAAAAATCATGTTTTTTAGCATAGAGAGGTGAGGCTCTTGCTCTTGGTTGGAATAATGGTTAGAGTTTTTGCAGTGATCTGGTAAACTAGCCCATCACAAGTCAGAAATAGCAAGTTAGAAATGAAGTTGCAGGTAAAGAGTTGATTTGGCAGTAAGTATCTTGTTTCATCATATCTAAGACTCTGTTATGAATTGTACCATTAATTTATATACCTCTAAAAAGAAAACATTACATTAATTACATCGATTACATTTGACATCACATTAATTGTGAAATATATCCTGATTTCAAAGATGTTATAATGTAGAGGAAAAAGTAAACGATAACTGTGGTTTTAAATCTCAGTCTTGTCATTTGTTTGTTTGACTTGGTCAGGGAACTCTTTGAGCATATTATCTTCATGTGTGAAATGGGATAATATAGCCTACCCTTCAGTTAGGAAGACTAGTTAAGAGAAATTAAATTATCTAGTATGGGTTGGACATTAGATACTTGTTAGTTAGCGTTCCTTTTTTCCATCTAAAACTGTTGTGATAATGGAAAGAGACCCTTTATAGCCTGCCCTGGACAAACCAAACCAAACTCTAATATATTGGATAAAAAAACTTAAAAAGAGGGCAGTGCCTGTGGTTCAAAGGAGTAGGGCGCTGGCCCCATATGCTGAAGGTGGCAGGTTCAAACCCAGCCCCGGCCAAAACCTGCAAAAAAAACAACTTAAGAAAAATTCCTTATTGGAGCTGTTCAAGTACCAAACATCACTGTCCTGTCCCCTCTCCCCCCTCACCCCCCACCTCCTGGTTATAGCTGAAGATATCATTGACTGGTTCCAGTATGATGATTGATATTTTTCTACTGAAACCTCAGCATCATAATTAATGTTGATATTTTTACTATATTGGCTTTTAGAAGGTACATTTTAAGAAAATTTTCAATCCTTTTAAATTCAGTCATGATGCTAGAATTCTCTAGAATTCTTGCTCTTCTGATGATGCCAAGTAAATACAGTATTAATCAGAGCAGGTGGGTCTTTTTAAGCAAGGGGTTGGATTTTGTGATGTTTGGCAGAAGGGAGAATTTCTCATTATAATTCCTATTTTGAAGATTCCCAGTAAACCCAGAATGACATTTTCATGAATAGTAAGGTATTCATAGCTTTAATTTTTATTTGTTCTTTTCTTCCAGATTTTTCAAGCCACATTCAATTGATAGGATGAAAAAATTTAAGAGAAGGCTTTCCCTCACACTTCGAGGAAGTCAGACTATTGATGAATCATTGTCTGAACTGGCTGAACAAATGACTATTGAAGAAAACAGCAAGGATAATGGTAAATGTTTGGGGTGGAGGGAAATGCTTCCCCTTTTAACAACTTTGCAAATAGGATAGAAATTTACTTTTCAGATAAATTCATAATAGCTTCCTTTTCATTATTTCTCTGTTATTCCCTGGTTTCTTAGGAAACAGAAGACCACATTACTTTTGTTTTCTTACTGGAATATTCCCCTCTCACTCCAGTAGTATTAGGATACTTGCTCTCAAACCCTGATGAATTCTTCTATACATCTTCCAATTTCCTCACTAGTTCTTTAAATAAGAATGTATTTTATATTATCTTAATTGTTAAATAACCATTTTAAATTAATATTTAAATATTACTGTTATTCTTATAACCTAAATTATTACAGCTTAAATTAACAGCGTGGGAAGTTCGTCAAATTTCTGTTTGAGGCTTCATCATAGTTTTATAATATTCTGTATCCATATTGATTATCCACACGCATTACAAGCTTAATCACATGAGTGAATGTTACTATTTTCTTATTTTATGTTTAACACAGAGTCTACGCATAGTATTAAGACGGTAGGCATATAATGTTTCACACATTTGAGAGTTCTTTTTTGCAATGTAAAGTAGTAGTACACAGATGTTAATATAAAATAAAGGAGCTTGTTAAATCGAGTGGATTAAAATCCAAAATCCTGATGAAATTTATAGAACTAGGCTACATGTTTGAAACCAGAATAGCTCTGGGGATGTTGTAATAATAACCAGGAAAGTGTTTCCAGGAATGGCTGCCAAGGTGTCATGGTGTGCAGTGTCTGGCAAGTGTCTGAAATCTCGCCTCTGTTAGAGATTTGTGGCAGTGGGTAAAAGCACAAACGCCTTTGTCCCTTCTCCTGAATGCAGGTACTTGTGTTGTGAGAGGGAAAGATAACAGTGGAATGGTCTCTGAACTTAGGTGAAAAGTCTGTGGGATGGGATTTGGGATACAATAATACAGCACACCTTAAACATTTATTAGTTGTATGACTCTGAGTAGGTCATTTATCTTATTCAGACTTCAGTTTTTCTGTTTCCTTTACTCCAAATAGTCGTTATTTGCTCAAGGTGACCCACTGATTGTTGATAGGGCCAGTACTTTAGAACCCAGGCTGCTTCTTCACTTCAAAGTCTAACAGTACTGATCTTTTCTGTCAGATCCTCTTCATTTTGTTAAGGTTTTCCTTGTATCAACTGTTTGCTTTGTTTTTTAACATGGGGGGAGGATTGAGGATGGGCTCAGTGGGAAACTTAAAGTAAAAATGTAGTTATGTGGATATAACTAAAATTGTCTAAATAAAAATTTGGATATAGTTATGTGTAGAAGGGAAAAATTTCATATTTAGGTTAAACCTCAAAGATGGTTTTATAAACTTGCTTTTATTCCTTTTTCCAGAGGATCTCTCCTAGATAAATGGAGCAAAATCTTTACTTGTCTCGTAGACATTTAATTCTTGTTATTAGTTAAGACAACTGTGCACCTACTTTTGACAGAAGAATCTTGACAGTATGTTTGCCAGTGATACTCACAAATAAAATAAACACAGTATACATCTTCCTAATAATTATTTAACTATGAAACAACCCTCTGTTTCTAAAGAAGAGGACGTATGTTTCAAAGAAAATGAACATGTTTTGGAGAGCTAATTAATATTTTAGATTAACTGCGTATTTTCTGGAGTATTTGAATTGTAATGGGATTGACTGTTCAGTGTGTATGGGATTTCCCTTAGGATGAAGATGTTTTGGAACAAGGTAGAGGTGATAGTTGTACCACATTGTAAATGTACAAAAAGCCACTGAATTGTACATGGTAAAATGGTCAATTAATGCTATGGGAATGTCATCTCAATTAAAAACTCAGTTCATCTGAGATAGGCTTTTTCCTTGTAGATATTCAGTTTGCTTGATAAAATTCTTAATAGTACTTTACACATATCACAGAAAAGTTATGATATTTTAGGATCTTGTCTTTTAAGTAGTTAGCCTTGAACTTATTTTTCCTATAATGGGAAGATGTATTGTGATTACTGAATTTGGTGAGAATGAATGGCAATTTAAATATAAGGGAGAGAATAGACCACAATCATAGAAAGACAAAATGATATTTTGTTATACATACCCTATTTGGGACTTTTCGATACAAGTGAAATTCTTTAGCTAATGAAATCTGCTACATATTCCCAGGAAGTGTATTCAGACAAACTTAACAGAATGTCACTTCTCATAATTACTTAGGATTGGGAGTAACCCCCAAAAGCAAATATCTGTTTTTTCCAGATATTCCAATTTCTGGTCCTGACTCGTCAGTCTGTGCATTTGTCATATTGTTTAGAGTCAGGAGATCCCAAATTGGGGAATAGAGTCATAGCCTCTATATTGATGTGTATTTAAATACTTCTGTTTTCTTCACTAACTGACACACATTTTGGAATGTCCAGTATATAGGAACAAAAGTTCCTTTAAGCCACGACAATATCTTTTATAGTCTACATGCAGGGGTGTCCAACTTTTTTTTTTTCTCTGCTACATAATGGAAGAATGAGTTATTTTGGGCCACACATTAAACACTAACATCAAGGAAAGCTGATTAGCAAAAAATAGTCTGTGCATACTTTTCATGATATCTGGCACTACAGATGAGCAAAAAAAGTCCCCATAAAATCAGCATGTGGCTGTGGGCTTCAGGTTGGACACCCCAGGTATATAGCATGTTCAATCATAAGGCGCATAGTAAATGGAGTAGTAGTATGAAAATAATCTTGGGATACAGTAAAATAAGCAAATCGATCAAAAATTGGTGGGTTAGTAAATTTGTGACTGTTAGCCAAATTTGGTTATATAAAAAATGGATATTTAAATTGCTAATTAAATCTTCGGAAATCTAATAAATACAAATCTTACAACAGGTTTATGGTTCTATTTAAGCAATATCTTTTTCACCTGCAAAATTCTGACTTCTAGCATGGAATTGCAAATAACTTTGGCTGGCTTCTGAATATTTTGTCTTTCTTTGCTTCTCACTTTGCCGATCTCAATATTCAACTTGGAGAGTGTATTTTTAAAATGATTTGTTCTGATGCTTCTTTTGTCTAATTAAAACACTTTTTTCAAAACAGGAACAAAATACTGTGGATGTTTTCTTTAAGTATGTTTGCAGAGAAACTGCTAATTCCAGTGCTTTGTATATAGGTAACAAAAGAAATGAGATTAAATATAATCATCTCATTACAACTTTCTGTTTTGTTTTCTGCTTTGCTTTCTCAATCCTTCTCGTGTGATCCTGGGCTGATGGTGGAATGATTTTTGGATACTGTGAACCACAGAGCCTATTGTGAAGAATGGCAGGCCTCCAACATCTCACAGTATGCATTCCTTCCTCCACCAGTACACAGGGTCTTTCAAGAAGCCCCCATTGCGGAGACCGCACAGTGTTATTGGAGGAAGCCTTGGCTCCTTCATGGCAATGCCCAGAAATGGAAGCAGATTAGGTAATTTGATTATTTGTCTATTGAATGTACCTTTTTGATTGCAGGTCATACACACAGTTTAGGTGTGTAGAAGTCAGTCAACCCTTATTGTCTGATTTGTCAGATTAAAATCAAAGAATAGGAGGGATGGTAGAAAGATGGAAGGTTCTGGAGAGGGAGCAGTGCTGACACTATGGAAAAGAAAAATTTAAAAACCTGTCCATCAGAAGGGAAATGAACCCTGTAAGAAATGGATGCAAGATTTCAAGATTGATGACAGTGCTTAATTTAAGGTCATACCTTAGAAACTCTTCAGATCATCACCAGATGATAGCCCAGTGCAACAATTAGTGTAGATTGTTATAACCTGTGATTTTGTCATTCTGTCTTTTAAATATCTAGAAAAAAATATATTTTCAAGTTTCTGTTTATTTTGTTTATTTCTCTGGTCTTTTTTGATGGTGTATCATTCATCTTGTTTTGATTTTTAAAATCACTTGAAGTATAACTGTTTGACAGTGTCCTTAGTTACATCTGCAGAAGTTCCTGAGTTTTATTCTACTGCTTGCTTTATCTACCTCCTTTTGGCATAACAGACTATTTCCTCATGTGTTTCTTTAATTTTGGAAATATGAGTTTATCTACAGTGAGGTTTTATTTATGAGAAATGTAGATAGCCTGCCTTTATCCTTGTTAGGGACAACCCTACAGAAAGGTAATGAATGCTCAAAAGTCATTACTTCCTAATTATTTTACTGCTTTTTACTGTGCTGTGGCATTATTTATTTCTCATGTACCTTTTTAGTCAAAATGCTATGGAATGGTGTGTCTAGTGCACATTTCGTCCCAACAGGACATTTAGTGATGTCCTGTTGGTGGTCTGAAATTGGTCACGGAGGGAGAAATCAGAAAACACCACAGACCAGCATTTGGCATTGTCTAGAAGCCATGTGCACACTGTTTTAGTAAAGGGCCAGTTAGTACACTTTTTAGGGTTTGTGGACATATACTCTGTTTGCATATTATTTGTTTACTAACCCTTTAAAAATGCAAAAAAACAATTTTAGCTCAGGGGCCATACAAAAACAAATCATGCTTGTTCTATTCCTTTGTTCTAGACTTAAGAAAGTAATATTGAAAATGTTAGTAATTCATATTAAATTTAAAAGTATATTGTGTTATAGCTATAACATTATGAATGGTACAAAAATTGATCAAGTAAATAGTATTCTAGGTCTCAAGAGCTATTACCTGAATCAGCAAAGCAGTTACTATCCCCACTGACAAACAAGTGACTTTCTGACATAAGCCTTCATTGCTTGTCTTGGCTGAGATGAAAATACTGACCAATAATAAGGTCAGAGCTACATTTGTTAATGACATGAATAATTTCTTGGTTGAGTCAGATAGTACTCAAGTATTTATTTATAGTCTGATATTAATAAACTTCCTTTATAGTCCTTGTACAATAGGACAGATTTTTATTTTAAAGTTTGCCCTTTGAGTCTCACTTTGAGAGTTGGGCCTTTTTGTGGGAATGTCTCTTGCAACTCACATACCTAGAACTTCATCTTTTATCCCCATTGTGGCCACTAAACCATAGGACCTTCTTAATCAAAATCAGCAACCTCTCCCAAGATAGTGACAAGGTCAATTTGTGCATAACAACTTTGGATTTTCAGTTCCCCTTTTGCTTTTGCTTCCTGGGTGTTACCCATACATTCTTACAAACTAAGCTGTACATATTAAGGTATTATATTTTAGTTGACATTTCCTTGAGGAAGGAAGATATTCAGATTTTACTAGAAGTGGAAGACATGGTTAAAGTATCTTTAACATTTTAAGTTTGACAGAAAAGAATACGTGATCTCATATGTGTTAGATACCAAATTTTAATAGATATCAATCACCAGTACATTCACTTTTACTGCAAAGTTCATTTTTTCTTCTGATCTTTAGATCTCAGCATGAAATTTGTCCAGAAATCTCTGCATAATTGAAGTATATTCTGAAGTTACATACTGAACTATTAAAAACCATTACTATTTGCAACTGCTTACAAATATGAATTGGAGTTTTCTCAATATTGAATTACCAAGACAAAAATATAGAAATGAATTGAATTCTGTGATTGATTTGATATTAGACCCTTGAGTTCAACTTTTACTTAATCTAAACAATTCTCATATTTTTATCACTAAATATTGTTCGTCAATACTTAGCACTCTGGGAGGCCAAGGCGAGTGGGTTGTTTGAGCTCAGGAGTTGGAGACCAACTTGAGCAAGAGGGAGACTCCATCTCTACTAAAGTAGAAAAACTGAAACAAGAGGATCTCTTGAGTCCAGGAGCTTGAGGTTTGCCGTGAGCTATGACGATACCATGACTCTCTACCCTGGCCTACGGAGTGAGACTCTGTCTCAAAAAAAAAAAAGTTTAAATTTATACTTAGAAAATACTGTTTTCAGTTGTCTTACACATTGAATATATTTTATTTGAAAAGGAAGTCCAGTTATCTGGTAGGTTTCTTGATTTTTAGTTAATATTCAACTCATTTGACTATTTATCCAGCACCTTCTAAGTCCAGGCAGTGTATTAAGTTCTCAGAATATGAAAGTGAGTAAACCAAATCCTGCCCCCAGTCACATGAGCCAAAACAGTGTTCTTCAGTGCAGTGAGGGCACAGTAGTCAGCTCTGTCTGAGTTTAGAAAAGACTTTACTAAGTGATGACACGTGAGCACTAAAAGACTGAGCCTGAGTTTGCCAGATGGGTAATAAAATGAGGAAAGGCATCTCTTACCAATGTGGAAAAAAGTGTGTTAAAGCACTGCAGTAATCTCCCATGGATACATGTGCTCTTATTTATTTTAAACAACGTGATGCTTTGGGGAAACGAATAATTGTACAGAGAGTAATAGTGTCAAGAGGTGAGTCTAGATCTAGCATTTGTTTCTAGTGGGCTACTTTTGCCACATGAATTAGAGAGTGATAAAGATGGAATGGATTTTTCTCCCCTTACTTCCAATCACTTTTTATCTCTATTAAACATGTACAGTAACCCCGCTTGCACTGTAATATGCTCCCAACAGATTTTTGAACTCTTAGAGGTCATAAAATTGTATTTATAGTTCTGGTGCAAAGTATTCAGTGACTTACTTTTGAATTGTTTTATTTTTCAAAATAAAAAGCTGGGGACGAAGGAGAGCTATATTAGCAGCTTTAAAAAGTTTTACAAATAACATTCAAAGAACTAATTCCATTTGCTATAGACTCAGTGGCGCATATTTAATGGAAAGAATACTTAAGTAAGAGGCAAAAAACAGGGTTTCTGTCCGAGCTTTGCCTCTGGTTTTGTGACCTGTTGAAAGTCATTTACCTTGCAATTCTCAAGTTTTTAGATCTAGAAGATAGATGATGATTTCTTAAATATTATTTCCAGTCTGTAATCTTGTTCAATTCCTTTTTAATTTTAATTTTTTAATTTCAGAATATCAGTAGATGCAAAAACAAAGAGCATATGATCCTTTCAATCTTTCAGTAGATGCAAAAAAAGCATTTGACAAAATTCAGCACCCTTCTATAATGAGAAGACTTAACAAAATTTGTATAGATGAGAAATACCTTGAAATTATAAATTATATATGCAATCAACACTTATGTTCAAATCTTAATAACATCTTTAATGCTAGGATTTTTTTTCATTATTTTTCATGATTTGAAACTGTAAAAGGATTTCTTACTCTACTATGTTAAGACATTTTAGTTACATTTTGATGTATTAATTAACTATATACCTATGGTTCTTGAAATGTAAAAGATGTTTTATGCTGTGATTTTTACATGTTGGCTGTCTGCATTTTACCTATCGTGATAAGTTATATGATAGAATAGGAAATATTGTATCTCTTTTAAGGTAAATAATGTCTCATTTTCTGATGTAGATATTGTTCATGAAAATCTGAAAATGGGATCAGATGGTGAGAGTGACCAAGCTTCTGGAACATCATCTGATGAAGTCCAGTCACCTACAGGTGTTTGTCTCAGAAATCGTGTACATAGACGGATCTCAATGGAGGTAACCATTTAAAATATATACGCATACTTATGTATGTGTGTGTAGATAAGTAAACACGTATAGCACACAGAGTTAATTCCCATTTGACATTCACCTGAAAACAAATGACACTTGCAAGAGAGTTAGATTAGTGAATTGTAGTTTTGAATATTTCCTCTTTTCTAATTACCTTCCCAAGGCAGGTATACATTAATTATACTTGTTTAAATTCTGTGAAAAATTATTTAAGGTTCTCTGTTAGTGAGAAATGAATTTTTAAAAATTTAAGAATGATACATTAGCAGAAGTCTTCAGAAAATACGATTTTCATTATTATATTTCTGAGCTTCATCTGAGTACTTTATATTTTATATGTATTTTACTTTAAATTTTAAGAAGTATAAATAAAATAGCACTAGCTTTTTTTTTTTTTTTACATTATAAAGGATATCTTACGATATCCTTTCTTTTGTGGTTCATTGTATCTTCTAATGTTTGTAGCACATATGAATTACTTCTCCATGTAAAAGAATAAAGAATTCATTTCCTTTTCTTTGTCAATAGCATGTTATAACCTTGAGGATAGAAGTTGATTATAACTGTTACTTCAATACATAGTGTACATTAAAATAGTTTCCTGCAAAACAATAAAATTTAAAATAAAAGCCACCAGTATTATTTAGTGCTATCGAGATGATGACCAGTGTGTCTATCCTGTTGGTGAATTACATTTTATTATTAAAAGATTGCTTTTGAATTGGTTAAGAAAAATAATAATCAGTTTTCTGTGTGAAAAATTAGCATTTTTCAACTCTTGAAATCAACATGATCTATTTTTATAGCTAAATTATATCATAAAAATAAAAATATTTATTTTAATATATATAGGTGGTATACTTTATCTTATATTTAAAAGTTTTATTTAGCATAGGGCCTATATCTGGATTTTTTTATTCTTCCTTGAGCTATAATTTGTTTTAAGGTGACATACTCTTGATTTTTTTTTTATAGTTTATTTTAATATTTGGAAAGACTTCCATTTTCCCTCTGCCATGTATACATATGCTCTTATTTATTTTAGAATGTTCTGGGATACTTTTTTCTGTTTATTCTTGTAGATAAACTTTAGGCATTTTATTTTGTTTCAAAATAATCTTACTGGGATTTGATTATGGTTACATAAAATATAAAGGTAATATGGGGAGGACTCTAGTATCTTTTCATTATTTAACTTACCATTTGGGAACATTGTGTATTTCTGTACTTAAGTCTTATATCTGTGAGTAAATATTTCATACAGTTTGTATACATCTCTGTTGAGTTTCATGGTTTGGTTTCTATTATGAAAAGGAGGGATTTCTTTGTATAGGATTTATATTTCTTGATATGATGATAGAGGCAAGATTCCCTTTCAAGTTTCTCCCAGCTCATATTCTATAATTAAATAGAAATACCATTAACATAGCAATAGTAAAATATTTTAATTCTCTTTTACCATGTTGCATATAAAATCATACAATGGCTACTTGTTTAGTTATTTAAACTGATCACATTTTGTGGTAGTCTTTGTTCCAGTTATATGGTGTAATAATTTCAAAGTAAATTTCAAGTTGAATTTATTGATAAAATGACTCAGAAATAACTAGGGTTGCAAAGTACCATTTCTGTAAAATTTCATTGTATCACCGTTGCTTCCAGTAAATAATATTTTTTGTCTTGAGTATATTATATATAATCAATGTAGGTAACTTTGCAACTGCAATAAAACTTTACTGTTACTTATCACTGAGAAATATCTATTAGAGCCTGTGAATTCAAAAGTCAAAAGCTCTTGTCTTTTCTGTTGTTGATTACCCCCTTTTTTTCCTTTTAAGGATTTGAATAAGAGGTTATCACTGCCTGCAGATATCAGAATACCTGATGGTTATCTTGAAAAACTGCAGATAAACAGCCCACCATTTGATCAACCAATGAGTCGAAGGTCTCGTAGAGCATCCTTAGTAAGTTTTTGGTCTATTATCTCTCCCTTATCAGATTCTTCTTCGATTTTTTTGAGGTGTAAACATTTTAAAGTAATATTTAATTTTAATTTTTAAATTTAAATAGTTTTGATTATATTGCTCTTATCATTTTTCATTCTTAAGGGTTTATTAGGATCCAGTAGGATGCTTACTAAAATAGGATTGTATTTCAAATATAGATTTTATTTTAAGCCAAGTTATATTTTTATTTTGGTAAATGTTATGATGTATGCTAGATGTATAATGGATACTAGATGTAGTATATATGTATGTGGATATATATTAGATACACAGAGAAGTACACAAACCATGATTGTACAGCTTTGTGAAGTTTTGCAACGTTAATGGACCTGTATAATCTGTACCTAGATTAATAAAAGAAAATTTCATAATCCCAGAAACCCTCTACTGTTCCCTTTCCCATCATTTAATACTCCCTACTTCCTCAACTGTAGCCATAATCCTGCCTTCTAATGGTAAAGGTTAGTTTTAACCAGGTGTGTCATGCTGTTATGATCATATTGTTTTATAGTATGTTTTAACATTGGGCCTTTTTTTATCTTTGCTCACAATGTATTCTTATTTTTTAAATATATTCAAGTACATTTTATATAAATAACTTGACATCTATATTTACACAGACTTTATATATTGTACAATATGTATCCCAGTGTGGATGGAAGTATACAATATGTAGTATTTTTGTGGTTGGCTTTTTTTGCTCATTGTTATGTTTGCAAGTTTCATCAGTTATAATTCATTTATTTTCATTGTCCCATGAGATTTCATTTATGAAAAAGTACTGTCCTTTATCTATTCTCCTGTTACTGAGCATTCTGATTGTTTCAGTTTTGACTATTACCAAATAGTGCTTCTATCACACTCCGAGGCCTGTGTTTGATTGCCTTATGTAACATTTCTGTTGCGTGCCTACAGTGTGGAACTGTAGAATCTTTGTATGCATCTGTTTAGCTTTCCTGGGTACTGTTAAAACAGTTTTCCAAAGTGGTTGTATCAATTTATACTTTCATCACTAGTATGTAATAGTTCTGGTTACTCTTTTTACAGATTTTTGATACTACCTTTTAAACATTACTATTTTAACTTTTCTGGTGAGTCTCTCATTGTGGTTTTATTTTGCATTTCTCTGATGACTAAATTGAACACCTTTTTACATGTTTCACATTCATTTTAGATATCTTCTTTTGTGAGTTAACAACCCAAATCTGTTGCTCTTTTTCTAGTGGGTTTTCAGCCTTTTACTTTTTGGCTTATAGAAATTCTTTATATGTTCTGTATAATGGATTTTTGTCAGTTACATGCCTTGCAAATATCTCCTCCCAATATGTTGCAATTGACCCAGTGTTGTTTATCAAAAGGAGAGTTTTCCCTCTTACGGTATCTATCACCTTTGACGTCAGGTAATAATATATGTGAGGATCTCTTTTGGATGACCACATATTATTCTATAGTAGAGATGCATATAAAGTGCTATGGGACAATAAAAGAGGCAGGAAGTAAAATATCTTTGCAAATAACAAGCATACAAAAGAAGTAACACTTGAACTTGCCCTAGAAGGATGAGAAGGAATTTGTAAGTTTGAAAATGGTCAATGAATGAACACTCTTGTAAGCAGAGGAAATGCCTATGTGCTAAAATCAAGATGTATGAATATATATGTTATGTTGGGGAAATTAGAACTTAATATGAAGGGTAAATACAGAATAATGTACAAAATAGGACTTGAAAGGACAGAATGGACTCAGAATGACATCTAAAGCCTTAAGATGTCAGGCCAAGGCCACTTCATTTTTACATGAGAGAACATCAAAGATACTTATTTAAACAAAGGTGGACGTGATTGCATTTTTGTTTCATAGCAGTGGCTTCAGGAAAAGTATGAACAGTGAATTAGAGAAGAAGATTAGAGGTGGGTAGGAATTTAATGGAAATTAGGGATAATGTGGCAGTCATGAATTCAGTAGAACATAGATCACAGTGATTATGTAGACATAAAGTAGAATCTGATACGTGGTTGGGCTTTGTTTCTGAGGAAGGAGAAATTGATGATGATTCCTGGACTGCTAGTGGTTATTTATCTCCATGAAATATTTTTTATCATTGTTTACCAAAAACTTCTGTTTTGGTTATATAGTTTTAAAAATTGATTTATGCTGTATACACTATGAGCACATTGTTAGTTGACATTCACCAATATACAATGTGGTAAAAGTATAACACCAATTTGATTTTGATATAGGTTTATGATCATAATTTTGTATCACTGCTTAAGACATTTTTATTGGAATAATTTCGTCATTTGATTGTGTCTAGTCAAAAATGTTCTTTAGCCATCAAGTTTTAGCAAAGATTGGTACTTAGGATAAACTTTCAAGTTATATGTGTTCCATTTGGAAGTAAAAGTGTCATTTAATCACTATGTAATTCTTAAACCTATCATTTAAGATCGTTTTGCAGCCTGTGTGAATAAAGCAAAATAGTGTCCTCTATGAAAAGTGATTGGAGTTTTTATTGTGGTTAACTGTTCCTACCCATCTCCCTTGTTTTTTGATTCTGAAATGGCTTATAGATTTCAGATTCATCCCCTAGCTGGGTTTTGGTTCCTATCGATACATCTCTTTCAGCTCAGCGCCTGTAGCCCAGTGGTTATGGCGCCAGCCACATACACCAAAGTTGGTAGGTTCGAACCTGGCCAGGCCAGCTAACCAACAATGACAACAGAAACAGAAAATAGCGGGCATTGTGGCGAGTGCCTGTAGTCTCAGTTACTTGGGTGGCTGAGGCAAGAGAATCACTTGAGCCCAAGTGTTTGAGGTTGCTGTGAGCTGTGACAGCATAGCACTCTACTGAGGGCGACATAGTGAGACTCTGTCTTAAAAAAAAAAAATCTCTTTCATTATTCATCTACCTTATTACCAAAGCATATTTTTAAAATATATTAGAAAACTATTCTTCAAAATGAAAGGCTGGATATGGTGGTTCACACCTGTAATCCTAATACTCTAGGAGGCCAAGGAGGGAAGATTGCTTGAGCTCAGGAGTTTGAGACCAGCCTGAGCAAACTAAGACCCCTCATCTCTACAAAAAAGTGGAAAAATTAGCTGGGTGTGGTGATGGCTCACACCTATAGTCCTGACCACTGGGAAGGCTGAAGCATGAAGATTGCTTGAACCCAGGAGTTTGAGGTTGCTGTGAGCTATGATTATGCCACTACACTCTAGCCAGGGTGACAGAGCAAGTTCTGTCTCAAAACAAACAAACAAACAAACAAAAAACCCGGGACAGTTTGTACCCGAGGTTTATATTTGAACATAAGGCATTGGAGGTGGACACATAAATGTTAGAAATGGATGGAAAGGTTTGGGAAAAATGCTCATTTTTTGCATGTACGAGAGTTCATATTTCTATAGATAATATATTCCTCTGTATACCTAACACTTTTTTTCAAGGAGGTCAGTTTTTCCATATAGAAATCTGAACCCTAGGTTTATATATGAAGGGGAAAGGTAAAGATTAGGGATGGATGGAAAAGAGGTGGGAAATGAAAAACATTCTTCACATGTTTTAGAGTTCATGTTTTTGTGGATAATATGTGTATATCCCTTATCTAAAAAATAAATATATTTTCAAGGTAAAATGTAAAAGTTAGCCTTGTCTTAGAAAGTATAAAACTTTCAGTATGTTTGTTTTTCACGTTTTCTAATAACACCATGTAAGTAGAGTAGGATACATAACATGCAGCATGTGGTTGAGTGGGAATTAAGAAACTAGCCACAGAATTCATTCTTGCCCGAGAAAGTCATACAACAAGGCTGATTGGGTCTATTATCCATGACCATCAACCTCCAGTGAACCCGCAGATTGCCTGTCTACCCACTGTCTTTCTCTAGTTACCTCGTCCTCTCTCACTCTAAGCAGATGATCTGTCTTCTTACAGGATAAAAAAAGAGAGAGGCCATTAACCAGGCCCTTCCTCATTTTCTGAATAGTAAACATGTAAAATGTACCTACATCTATACCTATACTCATTCTTTTTTTTTTTAGACAGAGTCTGACTTCGCTGCCCAGGTTAGAGTGCTGTGGCATCAGCCTAGCTCACAGCAGACACAAACTCCTGGGTTCAAGTGATCATGGGATCCTCCTGCCCAGCCTCTTAAGTAGCTGGGGCTACAGGAGCCTGCCTTAGTGCCCAACTAATTTTTTCTATTTTCAGTAGAGACAGGGTCTCCTTCTTGTTGAGGCTGGTCTTGAACTCCTGAGCTCAAGGGAACCTCCCACCTCAGCCTCACAGAGGGCTGGGATTATAGGTGTGAGTCGTGTGAGTCACAGTTTTTTCCTCCCTCATTTAATCTTGAGGACTTGTCCTCCTTTCTATCCCATCTTTTCAGGATGCTCAGAATATCTGTTATAAACTCACATGTAATGGAGTCTCCCTTCTTTAACATAGTCTTTCCCACTGAGTTTTTATTTAAGTCAACTTTTTATTTTAGTTTTAGATTTACAGAAAAATTACAAAGATGATATAGTTTCTATATATCACATACCTAGATTATACCCCTATTGTTAATATTTTATACATTTGTCAGCTAAGGAAACAACATCAGTATATTACTATTCACTAAGTTCCGTGACATTTTCAGATTTTAGTAGTTTTTTGCTAAAGTCCTTTTTCTGTCCCAGGATCTCATCTAGGCTATCACATTACATTTAGTCATCCGAACTCTTGTTAAAAAGATTGGTTATTGGGTTGGTGCTATTGAATATTTCTTTATGGTTAATAAGAAATGACGTATTCTAACTCTTAACATATTTAGTTAAATATTAGACTAATGCGAAAGACTATATGCTGATAGTCAGGATTCATCAGAGTTTTGTCACACTTATAAGGATGGTATACCCAGTGGCAGTTTTGTGAGACTGTTAGGTTCTACTTCATTAGAATGAAAGTCATTTATATATAAAAATTTGCCTCATTATATTTAAAGTATAGGTTACATACATTTTAAGAATCTACTGCTTCTTAAACAGTCTGGATTTCTCCTTCCTGGCTTTACCAATGTAGATCATATGTAGCCTTTTTTTGTTTCTAAGAGTAGGTAAGAAAATATGATATCAAGTCTTGATGTCTCTTAGAAATTATAAATATATTATGGGATGTAGAAGTGGTGAGGTTTAAGGTCCCACACAATTTACCTTCGGCACATTATAGAACTGTGGTGATATTATGATGATGGTAATAGCTATTTTTGTGAAACACACAAAATGACTGAATAGAATATTCTTCCTGCCCCTGAACCCACACCCCTATGTCTAGATCAGGGGTTCTCAAACTGCGGCCTGCGGGCTGCGTGAAGCGGTGTGATTGTATTTGTTCCCGTTCTGTTTCTTTTTTTTTTTTTCAATGCCATAATTTAGTTTTGTATTTCATAAATAAAATTACATTTAGGTGACTTGTGAGAAGAGAGACAAAGAAATGGGTTTCCAGGGGGATGGGAGGAACATCTGGCCGTGTCTGGAGGGCCCATAGGAACACCCACCACTTGGCAGTTCCCTTCAAAAAAGAGAAAGAATATGGGTATCAGGTAACCTTGTGGTAACCAATTACTAGTAGAAAGAGACTTTAATCAAAGACCAACAGAAAAGGACATTGGTGCCTGGAGGCGCTGAAAGACCAAAGAAAGAGTTGTAACCCAAAAGAGAAAGCGATGTTTAGAACTCACACTGCCTCTGTGCCTCCGGCTCTCTCACCTCTTCTCTTTTTTTTTTTTTTTCATTGTTGGGGATTCATTGCGGGTACAATAAGCCAGGTTACACGGATTGCAATTGTTAGGCAAAGTCCCTCTTGCAATCATGTCTTGCCCCCGTAAAGTGTGACACACACTAAGGCCCCACCCCCCTCCATCCCTCCCTCTTTCTGCTTTTCCTCCCCCCCATAACCTTAATTGTCATGAATTGTCCTCATATCAAAATTGAGTACATAGGATTCATGCTTCTCCATTCTTGTGATGCTTTGCTAAGAATAATGTCTTCCACTTCCATCCAGGTTAATACGAAGGATGTAAAGTCTCCATTTTTTTTAATAGCTGAATAGTATTCCATGGTACACATATACCACAGCTTGTTAATCCATTCCTGGGTTGGTGGGCATTTAGGCTGTTTCCACATTTTGGCGATTGTAAATTGAGCTGCAATAAACAGTCTAGTACAAGTGTCCTTATGATAAAAGGATTTTTTTCCTTCTGGGTAGATGCCCAGTAATGGGATTGCAGGATCAAATGGGAGGTCTAGCTTGAGTGCTTTGAGGTTTCTCCATACTTCCTTCCAGAAAGGTTGTACTAGTTTGCAGTCCCACCAGCAATGTAAAAGTGTTCCCTTCTCTCCACATCCACGCCAGCATCTGCAGTTTTGAGATTTTGTGATGTGTGTTCCCATTCTGTTTCTTTACTTCAAAATAAGATATGTGCAGTGTGCATAGGAATTTGTTAATAGTTTTTTTTTTTTAAAACTATAGTCCGGCCCTCCAACGGTCTGAGGGACAGTGAACTGGCCCCCCAGTTTAAAAAGTTTGAGGATAAAACACATTTCTATCTAAATCACAGGGAGGGAAATAGGTTTAATAGAACCTCATAGTTGACCACCTCCCTACATTGATCACTCCTTAAGTTGACCCAGTTTTCTTTTTTTTTGTAGAGACAGAGTCTCACTGTACCACCCTCAGTAGAGTGCTGTGGCGTCACACGGCTCACAGCAACCTCTAACTCTTGGGCTTACGCGATTCTCTTGCCTCAGCCTCCCAAGCAGCTGGGACTACAGGCACCCGCCACAACGCCTGGCCATTTTTTTTTGTTGCAGTTTGTCCGGGGCTGGGTTTGAACCCGCCACCCTCGGCATATGGGGCCGGCGCCCTACTCACTGAGCCACAGGCACCGCCCCAAGTTGACCCAGTTTTCATAGACCAGACATGTACCACATGTACGTATCAGTACAGTAGGCCTCATCCCTTATGCTGACCACCTCCGTATCAACATAGGTTTGATACAATCCCTTTGGTGGTCAACTTACAGATACTCTACCGTATTTGAAAAAGCCTTCCTCTACCCCCACTGTTTCTTATTTACATACTTCCTCTTAAAATGGCACCAAGGATGCCTTTGCACATACAATAGTCCCCTCTTATTTGTGGTTTTGCTTTCCATGGCTTTAGTCACCCAGTACTGTAGTCTGCAAATAGGTGAATATAGTACAATAAGATATTTTGAGAGAAAGACCATAGTTCATATAACTTGTATTATGAGATAGGTATATGTAATGGTTCTATTTTTTTAATTATTATTGTTAACCTTTTACTATGCTTAATTTGTAAATTAAACCTTATCCTGGGTATATATGTGTAGGAAAACTCATGGTATGCAGGGTTCAGTGCTATCTGTGGTTTCAGCCACTCAGGGTCTTAGAATATATCCTGGTGGATAAGGAATAGATTTCATTTGCTTTGAACCTGAATTAGTATACCGCCAGTCCCATATACCGGAGGTGGTGGGTTCAAACCTAGCCCCGGCCAAAAACCAAAAAAAAAAAAAAAGAACCTGAATTAGAACAGCATCTCTAGCATGTTAAAATCTTTCCAACATAATTATGTTGCTAGATCCAAAGTAAATGTAAAATTTCCCATAATGCTAGATGCTACTTATATGTTATATTGAACTAAGGAAGATTGTTACGATTTATCATATACTGTATATTCTAAATTTTAATTCTAATAACTAAGGAATGTTATAATTTATCATATGCATATACTGTATATTCTAAATTTTCACATGCTTATGCTGTAGGATCCATCTGAACAGGAATTTGCTTGGGACTTCCAAAAGGGAAGTACTTTCCTTTAACAATGAAGTATCAAAAAATTACCTTCATTTGTCTAGAAAGTAGAATTAAGGGAGTTTTTATATTATATTGAAATATAAAGCATATTGTATCATTTCTATAGCTATTATTTCTGTTTTTTTATGAAACTTAAACTTTTAAAATATTCTAAAATAATCTAGGGTGGAACTCAGTCTAGATTATGAACTCGTGAAGCAGGAATCAAGTCTGTCTTCTTCACCATATCCTCAGCACCTAACGTTGTGCTGGGTAAATGTTGAATAAATGAGCTTTGTCCTCTGTCCTCTGAATAATTTCTGTGGGAGAGCCTGTCAACAAGCCAGTCATTATATCTATTGTTAACCTTGACATGTTCAGCAGATAAAAATGCAAGCAAAATTTTCTAAAAATTTCATTTATACATTAAGTACTCTTTGGATGTAATCATTAAATTCTTAAAGCTGGAAATTGTTAAAAATAGGAGGTGGGTAGGTATGCTTTATTTACTCTTTGGATTAGGATCTGACAGACAATTTACCTCTGTAACTGTGGCTTTGTCTGAATTTTCTCTCTGCCTGAGTGGAATTCATAGTGCTGTTTTGTTTTTTTTTATTGTTAAATCATAGCTGTGTACATTAGTGCAATCAAGGGGTACAATGTGCTGGTTTCAATACAATCTGAAATACTCTCATTAAACTGTTCAATACAATCTGAAATACTCTCATTAAACTGTTCATTTTCTTAGTTATTGCATGTAGATATTTGTATTTTGCCTTTAGTAAGTTTCGCCTGTACCCATTCTAAGATGCACTGTATGTGTGGCCCCACCCATTACCCTCCCCCCTTCCCTTTCCCTTCCTTGGCCCTTTCCTCATAGTCTTGTACTATAGTTGGGTTATAGCCTTCATGTGAAAGCTATAATTTAGCTTCATAGTAGGGCTGAGTACAGTGGATACTTTCTCTTCCATTCCTGAGATACTTTGCTAAGAAGAATATGTTCCAGCTCCATCCATGTAAACATGAAAGAGGTAAAGTCTCCATCTTTCTTTAAGGCTGCATAATATTCCATGGTATACATGTACCACAATTTGCCAGTCCATTCGTGGGTCAGTGGGCACTTGGGCTTCTTCCATGACTTAGCAATTATGAATTGGGCTGCAATAAACATTCTGGTACAGATGTCTTTGTTATATTGTGATTTTTGGTCTTCTGAGTATAAACCTAGTAAAGGAATTATAGGATCGAATGGCAAGTCTATTTTTAGGTCTCTAAATATTCTCCAAACATCTTTCCAGAAGGAACGTATTAGTGTGCATTCCCACCAGCAGTATAGAAGTGTGCCCTTTTCTCCACATTCACGCCAACATCTCTGGTTTTGGGATTTTGTTATGTGGGCTACTCTTACTGGGGTTAGGTAATATCTCAAAGTAGTTTTGATTTGCATTTCTCTGATGATTAAGGATGATGAGCTTTTTTTCATGTGTTTGTAGATCGTGCGTCTGTCTTCTTTAGAGAAGTTTCTCTTCAAGTCCCTTGCCCACCCTGAGATGGGATCACGTGTTCTTTTCTTGTTAATATGTTTGAGTTCTCTGTGGATTCTGGTTATTAGACCTTTATCAGAGGTATAACCTGCAAATATTTTCTCCCATTCTGATGACTATCTGCTTGCTTTACTTACTATGTTCTTGGCTGTGCAGAAGCTTTTTAGTTTGATTAGGTCCCAGTAGTGTATTTTTGATGCTGCTTCAATTGCCTGGGGAGTCCTCCTCATAAAATACTCACCCAGGCCGATTCCTTCAAGTGTTTTCCCTGCACTTTCTTCAAGTATTTTTGTAGTTTCATGTCTTAAGTTTAAATCTTTTATCCAGTGAGAGTCTGTCTTAGTTAATGGTGAAAGGTGTGGGTCAGTTTCAATCTTCTACAGGTTGCCAGCCAGTTCACCCAGCACCATTTGTTAAATAGGGAATCTTTTCCCCACTGAATGTTTTTAATTGACTTGTCAAAGATCAAATAATGGTAAGTAGCTGGGTTCATCTCTTGGTTCTCTGTTCTGTTCCAGACATCTACTTCTCTGTTTTTGTGCCAATACCATGCTGCTTTGATCACTATCAGTTTATAGTACAGTCTCAGATCTGGTAGCATGATTCCTCCTTCTGTGTTTTTATTGCTGAGTAATGTTTTGGCTATTCGAGGTTTTTTCTCATTCCATAGAAAACGAAGTATTATTTTTTCAGGATCTTTAATAGGAATTGCATTAAAATTATATATTGCTTTGGGTAGTATAGACATTTTAACAATGTTGATTCTTCCCAGCCATGAGCATGGTATGTTTTTTCATTTGTTAACATCTTCAGCTATTTCTTTTCTTAAAGTTTCATAGTTCTCTTTGTAGAGATCTTTCACATCCTTTGTTAGGTATACTCCCAGATATTTCATCTTCTTTGGCACTACTGTGAAAGGAATAGAGTCCTTGACTGTTTTTTCAGCTTGGTTATTGTTGGTATATATAAAGGCTACAGATTTATGGGTGTTGATTTCTAGCCTGAGACGTTGCTCTATTCCTTGATCACTTCTAAAAGTTTTGTGGTAGAATCCCTAGTGTTTTCCAGATATACGATCATATCATCTGTGAAGAGTGAAAGTTTGATCTCTTCTGACCCTATGTGGATACCCTTGATCGCCTTTTCTTCCCTAATTGCAATGGCTAACACGTCCATTACAATGTTAAAGAGCAATGGAGACAATGGGCAACCTTGCCTGGTTCCTGATCTAAGTGGAAATGATTTCAATTTAACTCCATTCAATACGATATTGGCTGTGGGTTTCCTGTAGATGGCCTCTATCAGTTTAAGAAATGTCCCTTCTATACCAATTTTCTTAAGTGTTCTGATCATGAAGGATGCTGGATATTATCAAAAGCTTTTTCTGCATCAATTGAAAGAATCATAGGGTCCTTATTTTTTAGTTTGTTTATGTGCTGAATTACATTTACAGATTTATGTATATTGAACCAGCCTTGAAACCCTGGGATAAATCCCACTTGGTCATGGTGCATAATTTTTTGATGTGTTGTTGGATTCTGTTTGTTAGGGTCTTATTGAGTATTTTAGCATCAATATTCATTAGTGATATTGGTCTATAATTTTCTTTTCTTGTTGGGTCATTCCCTGGTTTGGGGATCAAGATGATGTTTGCTTCGTAGAATGTGTTGGGTAATATTCCTTCTTTTTCTATATTTTGGAAGAGGTTTAGTAATATAGGTACTAGTTCTTCTTTAAAGGTTTGGTAGAATTCTGACGTAAAGCCATCTGGTCCTGGGCTTTTCTTTTTAGGGAGATTTTGTATAATTGATGCTATTTCAGAACTTAATTATAGGCCTGTTCAACATTTCCACTTCATTCTGGCTAAGTCTTGGTAGGTGGCGTACTTCCAGGTATTGGTCGATTTCTTTCAGATTTTCATATTTCTGAGAGTAGAGTTTCTTGTAGTATTCGTTAAGGATTTTTTGAATTTCTGAGGGGTCTGTTGTTATTTCATTGTTACCATTTCTGATTGATGAAATTAGAGATTTTACTCTTTTTTTCCTGGTTAGGTTGGCCAAAGTTTTATCTATTTTATTGATCTTTTCAAAAAACCAACTTTTGGATTTATTGATCTGTTGTATAATTCTTTTGTTTTCGATTTCATTTACTTCTGCTCTGATTTTGGTTATTTCTTTTCTTCTGCTGGGTTTGGGGTTGGAGTGTTCTTCCTTCCCCAGTTGTTTCAGATGTCCCATTAAGTTGTTAACTTCCTCTCTTTTCGTTTCCTTGAGGAAGGCTTGCAGTGTTATAAATTTCCCTCTTAGGACTGCCTTTGTAGTATCCCAGAGGTTCTGGTAATTCGTGTCTTCATTGTTGTTTTGTTCCAAAAATTTGGTGATTTCCTTCTTAATCTCGTCTATCTATCCTTCAGCATAAGGTTGTTTGGCTTCCATGTTTTTGTATGGGTATGCAGATTCCTGTTGTTATTGAGTTCAACTTTTATTCCATGATGGTCTGAGAAGATGCAAGAAATAATTTCTGTTCTTTTTAATTTGCTGAGATTAGATTTATGGCCTGGGATGTGGTCAATTTTGGAGTATGTTCCATGGGCTGATGAGAAGAATGTGTATTCAATTTTTTGGGGGTGAAATGTTCTGTGGATGTCTGTTAAGTCCAGATGTTGAATGGTTAAGTTTAAATCTAAAATCTTTGCTTAGCTTCTTTTTGGAGGATCTATCCAGCACTGCTAAAGGGGTGTTAAAATCTCCAACTACTATGGAACTGGAGGAAATCAAGTAACTCATGTCTCTTGGAGTTTCTCTTATAAATTGAGGTGTGTTCTTGTTGGGTGCATAATATTAATAATTGAAATCTCATCATATTGAGTATTACCTTTAGCAAATATGAAGTAGTGTCCATCCTTATCCTTCCTTATTTCGGTTGGTTTAGAGCCTATTGCGTCTGCTAATAGGATTGCGACACCTGCTTTTTTCTGCTTTCTATTTGCCTGGAGTATAGATGACCATCCCTTCACCTTGAGCAGGGGTCCTCAAACTATGGCCTGTGGGCCACATGAGGCCGTGTGATTGTATTTGTTCCTGTTTTGTTTTTTTACTTTAAAATAAGATATGTGCAGTGTGCATAGGAATTTGTTCATAGTTTTGTTTTTTTTTTTTTTTTTTTTTTAACTGTAGTCTGGCCCTCCAACAGTCTGAGGGACAGTGAATTGGCCCTCTGTTTAAAAAGTGTGAGGACCCCTGACCTTGGGTCTATATTTGTCTTTTAATGTAAGATGTGATTCTGGTATGCAGCAGATATCTGGCTTGAGTTTTTGTATCCAGTCAGCCAACCTGTGTCTCTTCAGTGGACAATTTAAACCATGCACATAAATTGAGAATATTGATAAGCCTTTCAAGAGTCCGGTGGACATTTTTAATACCTTTGCAACTGCGGAAGTTGGATTTGGTGACAATTTTCTGGGTGGGTTTACTTTTGTGGTGGAGGTGGTCTTTATGGAGGATAGGACTGAGAATATCCTGGAGACCTGGTTTAGTTATGGCAAATTTCTTCAACATGTGAATGTCATTGAAGTATTTAATTTCTCCATCATAAACGAAACTCAGTTTAGCTGGGTACAGCATCCTGGGTTGCAAGTTATTTTGTTTTAGGAGATTAAAAGTCGATGACCATCCTCTTTTAGCTCGAAAGGGCAAGCAAACATTCAAGCTCTCAGGAATGTCCAACCTGTGTCCCCTCAGGCTGCATGCATGCATGCAGATTATTTGACTGTTTTGGTTATCTTTGGTATGGGATATCACAAAAAACAAAAGATACGCACAGACATTTTCTTTTGTTCATCAGTTTTCCTTAGTGTTTGTGTATTTGAAGACAACTCTTATCCTTCCAATGTGTGACAGAGAGAAAAAAGGACTGGACACCCCTGGTAGAGCAAGGGCTTTGAGAAGTCACTTCTAATGCTTTTGCTCCCCCTCTGCAGCTGGGATTAAATTTACGTTGCTGCTGCATATGTTGCTTGCTGTTCCCTAATCCATAGTAGAGTGTCGTTTTCAGTTGTGTTTTTCATTATATTTTGATTGGAAACCCCCCAAAATGGTATTTTGTTGTTTGTTCTAAGGAATTTAAACATCGATGAAAGAAAATATATAGGGAAATTATTACTTTTGCCATTTTGTTAAAAAGAAATTCCCAAGTAGTCATACTTTATAAGAGTCTCTAGTACCTTAAAATGCCTTTTGTATCTTAAAATTTCAAGGTCTTAAAATAAAACATTTTTCATAACAGAATATTAACTGACCCACAGTAAAAGATGGATTGATAGTTCTAATTGTGAACTTTGATATTTTTGAACTTAGGACTGTTTCAACATAAGGTGTATTGTAAGACTTGATAGATATCAACAGTTTGATTGTAATTAGATTTTTCTACTCTTAGAAACTTTTTAGCGTAGGAAGAGTTGTAGAATTTGAGGAAGAGATGAATTTTAATTTTAAAAACAAATACTAAATTTACAATTGTTTGCTTTCAGTCAGAAATTGGGTTTGGGAAAATGGAAACCTACATCAAATTGGAAAAGCTGGGAGAGGTAAGTAAACACTTATTTCAAAAATGTAAGGCACCTCTTTCTTTGTTCATCATCTAAACTCTCCTACTCCACGGTTTTTATTAACCAAGTGTGAAAATGTAAACACAGTTGTCTACAAGATTATATACTTGTCTAAAAAGGCAAAAGAAAAGTTAGAAGGGCTAACACCCTTCAGTCTTTGAAATGATCCCATCAATTTAAGAAGAAATGAGCATTGTTTTATAGCTTTGTAATCTTTTATTAAAGCACAAGATATTGTGCTTTCTTGGTAACAAAATGGACAGCCAAACAGTTGCGGTCAGCCTTCTGGCAGTGTGTGCTGTGTTGTCATACAGGAAATTTTGTGAGTTCAAAACCATGAAAAATCAAAACACTGTCTTTAAACATAAAAACACTTTCATTGGGCAGCACCTGTGGCTCAGTGGGTAAGGTGCCGGCCCCATATACCAAGGGTGGCGGGTTCAAACCCGCCCCGGCCAGCTAAAACAGCAGTGGTAACTGCAACAAAAAATACTGGACGTTGTGGCGGGTGCCTAGAGTACCAGCTTCTTTGGAGCCTGAGACAAGAGAATCACTTAAGCCCAAAATTTGGAGGTTGCTGTGAACTGTAACGCCATGACACTCTACCAAGGGCTACAAAGTGAGACTGTGTCTCAAAAAAACCCACTTTCATTGAAGATTAAAGAAATTCTTAAGACCTCATTTCTTTTTTAACTTTCTACTAGTACTACTAATTTAGAAATGGCCTACCTCCCAGAGTAAGAAAGGGCAAAATAATATGGAATATAATATAAGAAATTTTATATATTATATATAATATAATTATAATATATAATGTATAATATTATATATTATATATAATATAATTATAATATATAATGTATAATATTATATGTATAATATTATATGTATAATATTATAATATATATATACATATAATGTATATGTATATATTATATGTATAATATTATACGTATAATATTATATGTATAATATTAATGTATAATATTATATATTATAATTATATTATATTATATATAATAATATAAGAAAATAATATGGTTAATAGGGAAGACTTAAAGGAGTTTGAGGTATAAGCAATGATGGAAGAGATCTCCTGTACAATATATTTTTTAAAGAAGAGTTAATGTACAAAGATGTCATTGAAAAGTCTGGAAACATAGGTAAAATTTTTATGATTTAACAATTTATTAATTATATTGTCAGTTAATATGCTCAATTAGAATCCTTCAATCTCCATACGCCACTGCAGGTAAAGCACTTTTAAGTGCTTTTATTCCAAAATTATTGATCTAGTTTTTGATCTGATAATCTGTTAATAAAGTACAAAAAGTAAATTATGTGTTTTCATACTTTTGAGGCACTCCGTAGTGTTACAAGGGTATGAAAGCTGAGCATATGAATTGGAAGTTCTCCTTTCTGTAAGAAAAACCAAAACAGAGCATTGTTGATTTTTCTTTGCAAGATGGAATTTAAAATATGCTTAGAAGTTAGAAATTCAGTCAGAGCTCTTTATCATACAGATGGTGTTTGATAGACTCTCATGATACTTGTTTTTCTTTTTCTTTTTTTTTTGTTTTATGATTTTTTTCTTTTTCCTTGTTTTTGTCCTCATGGCACTTTTGATGTGTCTTTAAAAATATGTTTTATAGGGCACATATGCAACAGTATATAAAGGAAGGAGTAAACTGACAGAGAATTTGGTGGCATTAAAAGAGATCCGACTGGAACATGAAGAAGGTGCGCCCTGCACAGCTATCAGAGAAGGTAGAGTACTTCCATAGAGTGCTTTAAAACCAACGCTGCAGAGTAAGAGTTTATTTTGTGTAAGTAAAAAGAATTGAGATGCAGAATAGATGAAGGAAAGATACAATTGGACCTTTAAAAAGTTAATTTCTGAAACAAAAATATTCAAAAGAAAGGAAGATTACATTATTGTATAGCTTATAATGAGGTCGTATGAAGTCATTAAAAATCACTGTCATAGACAAATATTTCACTTAGGGAAGTGTTACATATTGATATGGGAGAACATGATACTATAAATTAGCTATGTAAGTTAAACATAAGTGAATGGTGTATAAACATACTTATATCGTGATAATATTTTATAAAGAAAAGATATATTATCTAGAAAATAATTTGAAGCAAATGATTAGTAATGTGGAAGGAAAAAAGGTATATTGCACTTTATATCTAAATTAATCCCAGAAGTCTCAAAAAGTTAAGACTTAAGAAAAAAATGGAAGCGGATGCAGAGGCCAGGCATAGAGGCTCACACCTGTAATTTTAGCATCCCGAGAGGCCGAGGCAGGACAATCCCTTGAATTCAGGAGGAGAATCACTTGAGCCTAGGAGTTTAAGGTTGCAGTGAGTTGTGGTGATGCCACTGTGCTCTGTCTCAAAAAAAAAAAAAAAAAAAGATGATATAGAGAGTATTGTGATAGTGGGGACAGTTTTAAGTATGATATCATCAAACCCAGAACCACAAATGAAAAGAAAAGATTAATTCTGTTAAAATTTTTGCTGTAAATCCTCTGGGTGGATTCTTGTTTTAAACTTAGGAGAATCTTAAAGTCAATCAGTTCGTATTTTAAACTTACTTGAGGTTTTGATAAAGACTGGCTACCAGAGACTAAATAATTGGTTTTCTTTTCTGCCTTTCAGTTTCACTATTAAAGGATCTAAAACATGCGAACATAGTAACCTTACATGACATCGTTCACACAGAGAAATCTTTGACTCTGGTCTTTGAGTATCTGGTAAGCATTTCGTAAAAATTCAGTGTTTAATTTTGTTTTAATGAAACATAGCAAATTGGACTTTTTGACAGCCTCAGGGATAGTATTGTTTAGTTATTGGTGTTTAATTAAATTGTGCGTGTGGTGTATTCAGTGTTTTTACTTGAACAACTTCTTTTAAAAATCAAATGCTTTTAAATGAATCAGCCATGCATTCTGAAAACTATATATCAAATACTACAGTGAATGCTGTGTTTTTTTCAGGATAAAGACCTAAAACAGTACATGGATGACTGTGGAAACATTATGAGTATGCATAATGTAAAGGTATGTTTTAGTATATTATTTTAATTTAGATTAAAACATAGATGGACTAGATTACTTAATAAAATATACCAGCCTCATAACTATTCTTCAGGGTTTTTTGTTTGGCATTTTAACTAAGTTATTGTCCTCTGAACATACAGTCTTTACTTACAACTTCTGTTAACGATATTATAGCTTTCTTAGGATCATACCATTTTGGAAAATTGTTTCACTATTTTGACATCTCCATTCACATTACAACTGATTATTCTAGATGTAAAATACATTTACAGTTGTGTTCTGCTTTAAAAATATAAGCGATGGATGCGTGTTGCAAAAAGCATCCTTTAAATGGCAGACTCCTAATACAGCAGAACCTCCACAGCTGACCACCTCCCTACACTGACCACCTCCTTAAGTTGGCCGAATTTTCATAGACTGCACATGCACCACATGTATGTATCACTACAGTAGGCTCGCTCCTTATGTTGACCACTCCGTATGTTGACCAGCTTGCCATAGTCCCTTGGGTGGTCAACTTACAGAGGTTCTACTATATGTTTAAAATGGTATTTAATATTAAATATAAAGCAACAATAGGCCAGGCACGATGGCTCGTGCCTCTAATCATGGCACTCTGGGAGGCTGAGGCAGGTGGAGTGCCTCAGCTTAGGAGATTGAAACCAGCCTGAGCAAGAGCAAGAAGACCCTATCTCTACTAAAAAAGAAAAACTAGCCAGGCATTGTGACATGTCCTGTGGTTCCGGCTACATGGAAGGCTAAGGCAGGAGAATCACTTGAGCCCAAGAGTTTGAGGTTGCTGTTTGAGGTTGAGCTATAATGAAGCCTTGGTCCTCTGCTCACAGTGACAGACTGAGACTCTGTCTTAAAAGAAAAGAAAAAAGAAATAAAAACAACAACTTTTTAGGGTGTAATGTAATGAATAATAACACTGGGAACATGCAGGTATTGTGACCACTATGCAATACCAATCTGTGCTGTCAGGAGCAAAAGTGAGAAAATCGATGTGTTTTCTTACTGCAGTATATCTAATATCCAATTCAAGTAGTGCTAGAAAAGCAAAAGCTATTGAGTAACAGCACTGGACATAGTTGTGTCCTTACAGTAGGTTTCTTCGACCTGATTGGTGTACTCCAAATTTAGCAAAGATTTATTTAACCAAACTTACTCAACAGCTTATGAGAACCTTTTCTAGAAATAGGCTGTCTCAGCTGTTTGAAGCATTTCTAATTCTGTGGATAGTAACTTTAAACTTACATTTTTTTTTTTTTAAATAGTAAATTTGGTGGCTGTAAAGGAGAGCCAGTTTCTGTTACTAAAAGACAGCTCAGAACATACGGATAACACATTGCTAAGAATTTTAGAATATGGCTTTAACTGGATTTCCATACATACACTATGAGGATTGTCATTACATTTTACATTTTGTTTTGTGAGGGATTGTGCCATTTGTATATCCTCGTGTTTGTGGTTTTGTTTTGTTTTTCCTGTTTTTATATGGACAATAATTTGAAAAGAAAATAAGGCCCTTAATTATAATTTGACAGCAGTTTGAGAAGTTTGTCTTTAAAGCCCTGGTCTACATGGCTTGCTTAAGTTGGAAACATTTTATTGTTTATTTGTTTCAATTACCTTTATGATCTCCAAACATAAAAGTAACAGGCATATGTTAAAATAGTAATTTTATAGTTTTTAAAACATAATTATGCAGACTGTAAGAATCTGCTGCTGAGAGTTCTCTCTGGCCCCCTGGCCTGCCTTATCCTCAGTGTTCTGATGCTTTGTTTTTCATTAACAGATAAACTACGGGTAAACTCTTGAATCCTCTGTACTTGAACTTGTGTTTCATAACCCTCTTTTCTCAAAATCCACAACAAAAACCCTACCTTAGCCTTATAGGAGTGCATTTTCACAGTCATTCAGAGCACTATGGTGCTAATGCCCCTTGCTGAATCACAGCAGATTTTGAAGGCTGAGTAGGAGGTGCTGAAAGTAAAGTACCCAGGAGGTGGGTGATAGAAGCTGGTTTAGGTTATTTTTATAACAAGTAATTTGCTAGAGCTATGCAGTAAATGCTCTTTGATATCTCAAACTTTTTATAAAACCACGAATTCTGATGCTTTATTTTAGAGACACTGTCCAAGATCAGGTTTTTTTAAGGGGAGGTTGGTTATTTGTTTTGCCAGAATTTTATAATCAAACTCTAAGCTTTAATAGACCTTTAAGTTTATGAAAATCTGTTTAAGTCATTTTCTATAACAAATGAACTGTTACTGCTAAGATGAATTTTCATATTATTTATAATATTTTCATAGTTACTAATGCTTCAAATAGAAGAATTAACTGTAAAATTCAGAAACCAACTATATAAGGACAAGACATTGTACCTAAGAATGTGATTGCCTTTTTTTTTTTTTTAAAGAGACAGAATCTCACTTTGTCGCCCTTGGTAGAGTGCTGTGGCGTCATAGCTCACAGCAACCTCGAGCTCTTGGACTTAGGCGAGTCTCCTGCCTCAGCCTCCCGAGTAGCTGGGACTACAGGTGCCTGCTACAATGCCCAGCTATTTTTTTGTTGTTGTTGTTACAGTTTGTCCAGGGCTGGGTTCCAACCTGCCACTCTCCGTATATGGGGCCAGCACCCTACTCACTGAGCCACAGGCACCACCTGATTGCTTTTTTTAAAAAAATCATGTTCTAGGCCAGTTGCTTTTCTGCTTACCAT